>NW_008794890.1:3164434-3170531 GCF_000699145.1 Aptenodytes forsteri | reverse complement strand
TGGGCTGAACTGTCTATCTAATTCAGGTAACTTTTCCATATCATCATGGTCTTAGTGATTTTGTTGTTCTGTTCTTGACAAGGATAGCCTATAAATTCAGGAAATATAAAGGAGTAGCTTGGTAAAAATGTGCTGAAATATGAAAAATACTATTCTTGAGTATGTTAAAATAGAACTCTTTCTGGTGATCTGAACAGGGCCATTGTTTTTAAATATTTCCTCCTAATGCTGTTTTTCTATTTGCAGTCAGTGTTTTATAGCAGTTGTTTAAAAACATAAACTCAAGTCAAAATGCTGATGCAGTACTACTTGTAGCCTGATGCAACGCCTATGCAGGGAGATCAGACTGGGGTGTTCAATTAACCCTACAGCTATAATTCAAACCAGGGCATACAGCAGGAGATGTACTTTATGCATAACTTCTTACCTAATGCAAAACTCATGTACCTATTCATTAGCAGAAATGGAAAGCAGAAGGTCCATTTTATTAATACTGCTAGTTAGTTGTTTAATATTTGTGAAATGCAAAGTTGTGTGAATTATTACCCACTGTCAGTAATAATGCAAAGCCAGAAGCAGAGTCTCAGACTTGCACAGAGAGCAATGAGTAGCTGCTCCTAATTTATGAATAACCAGGAGAAAAATAATCCAAAGAACCATTTCTGTGCTTGAAGGGGGAGCATGTGTTGTGTGCCCTGGATCCTGGTGATCAAGGGGTGCAGCTGGGGGTCCATGGCATGGGTACAAAGCCTCTTTTTTGGGTCTGTGAAGGCCTTTGGAGCTGCTCGGCCCTCTGATGGGGGCGTGCTCAGATGAGCTGTTCTCACCTGGCCCCCATTGGTGAAAGTGGCTGTAGGTAGCAGGTAACTAATGAGTGCAGAGAGCTGCAGCAGTGCTGCATACAGTGCATTTTGACTTTTGCAGGTTTTGTATTTTAAGGCAGTCCTGGGAAAGTATGGCCTTAGGAAATTCTGTGAAAATGTGCCTCCAAAAGACCATGAAAGTCCCACAAGGGTATCACTGCGGTGGGTATTCTCCTGTGGGGATAGCCCCACTGATTCCCAGCATCTGGTAAGCAGCAGGATTCCTTTGTCTTTGCAGATACTGAGACAATTGCTTGTTTTCAGCTACTGTCTTCTCCCCAGGCCACCAGACACTGTCCAGTTGAAGAACACATTTTCCAAGCACAGTCTTTAGGCCGTGGGGTTTTCCTCTGTAGTTCTGCCTTTCATGTGACTTTTGTTATTAATTGCTTTAACCCAAAGGAAGAAAAGAAAGGGAAGAAAATCAGCAATGTGTTAGAGTATAACGAGAATAAAAAGTAAAAGCATTCGCAGGAGGGGAAGTGAACTACTTAAGAAAGTAATAAAAGGAAAGTAGGGTTTTTTTTTTCCCAGATGTCCTAAAAAAATAAATTACCAAACACAAAGCTGTCTTGAGAGTTTGGTCTGTAAATTTCAAATGGAAAGTCTGAGCTGCATTTCAGGCTGCAGGAAGCAAGATTTTTACTGCTGGTGATAGCAAACCCAGGTGGTGGCATCTCACTCAAGTTGTCTCAGCAAATTCATGCCTATTTGACTTTTACTTAACCTACTCCCAGAGGAGTTCTTATATCAAAGTAGGTGTGAAATTCCCTATCCAGAGAAACTGAGACATCTCTAGCACAGGTCAGCCAGGAAGTGTAGGATATTGCCCATGGCTTTCTGAGGAGATCAGGGTGCAAGAGAGGTGTGAAGAAGTATTCAGCTTCTCTGTTTTATTTTGCACCATCATTTCCTGAGTCTGCAGTGTCACTGCCTAATGATTCATCCAATGCACAGCTTCCGCTTTTTTTTTTTTTTCCAAGTTTCCTTTTTTTTTTTTTTTTTTTGGATATGATTCTGGGGTGAACGTGTTGGAGAAAGTGTGTTAATGTAGAAATTATCATTCAAGCTACAGAAATTAACCCTGTTTTTTGTTTCCAGTTCTTGGTTTCTTTGCTTGCTTGCGATCTATCTGTAATGTTTTGTGCATATGGCAAAAGACTTGTGGAGAAAAAAATAATTGCACTCAAACACTATTTGATTTTAAGGCCAAAGGGACCTCTGTGATCATCTGCTCGGATGTAATTTCTAGTGTCTCTTGGAGTCTGGGAAATCAGTGATGCACGGTAGCAATGGTTATTGCACTTGTGAGCCTTGTTAGTCATGTGTAGGTGTAGCACCTCATATGCATAGGAACAGTCACGGTAATAACATCCCTACACTTTTTTCTGTTAGCTTTGTTGAAACACTTTTTATCTGAAATACTAAAATACATACTGGATTCAACAGAAATAAGTTTCAAATCCTCTTCACTTTATTTTGTATTGGAACGCAACTGCTAACAGAGCTGCCTCAGTGTCATAAATCATAACTTCTTCAGCTGAAACTTGTTTCGCTTTTGCTACTTCTGCAGTGATTCTGCAGTGATTCAGACTTGTTTCAAAGGTTTAAATCTAGTGATACAGATTATCCTGTTATCTGTACTGTCAAAAATGGAGGCTTTGCCTTTATCAGATTTTGCAGGAAGAGTGTCTGAAGTATTTCAAAAAGTTGGGATGATTTCTGTGGTGCTTGTTACCCCTATATTTTTTTGCATTATGCATCTGAGTTCTGGTTTGTAGCTAACTTTAGCTGGAATAATTTTTTAGATGGATTGATTCTTGTTTTCCCAGAGGCAACTGGTACATGGGCTTTTAGTAGGAGAAATCTTGTTTTACTTCTATGTTGATTTATTAATGTATGACCTAAGTACTTATTTCTTTACATTCACTGATTCTGCCAATGTCTCTTATTTTTGAAGTTGTATCATAGACCAGGCTTCACATTCATACCTGAGTGCCAAACATCAGTGTACCTCAAGGTTAGGAACGTGTTTATCCTCCTAACGTCTACCAGGAAGAAGTCATGCTGTGCCCATCTGTCCGATGGCAAACCCCGAGATACAGAGGTATGAGACAGCATTTCCAGGGTAGGACAAGGAATCTGCTGAAGACCAAAGACTTGAATCCCAAACTAGGGCTTAGCCCTCACCATTGGCCCTCTCTGAGACCTTGTCGTCTTGGAGTCTGTCTGCCCAAGGCGGCGTGTAGCCTCATGTAGCTGATCCATTGGCTGCATTTCAGCTTAGTCCCATAGGCTTCACAAGACTTACTGTTCTGGAGTGTGTTGGGAGGGAGGAAAGAGAAGGTGGTGTCCGTGAGGAGGAATATAATTAGCCTGTGAGTTCAGTGCTTTTCCTACAACATCAAGGCCAAGTAAGGCAGTTTTAAATGTTTAATTAGCTTGGAACAAGCAGTGGTGGGTTTTTTTATTTCCTTTGGAAAATCCTGTTACTTTGGGTGGGGGAAAAGGTAATTATCTTTTTTCAACTGATCCAGGCTTGACATCTTGTAATGTAGAGGGAGAAGGCAAAGCAACGTGTGATCCTTCTACTAATTGTCAAGGTCCTCTATCTTTTGGAAACCTACTTAACTTGGGGCTGCTCAGAGGCATTAAAACGCTATTTGACAATCATGATTCGTATATCACATCACTTCATTTGCGTACCAGTAGTAGAAAACCTATCATTACACCAAAGTATAATTTGGAGTTTTTCCATATTCATGACATTATATGAGGTTGGAAAACAAATGCCACCTCAGTAGAGTACAATTACTGATCACATGGAGTGACTGATCTTTAATTGGTTTTAAATTAGAACCTTCTCTATTTCACTCCCCTGCAGAGTACTGCTGAAGCTTCAGGTAAGAAAAAAAAGTGTCATATTTTATAAGAAACCATAAAAACACCATTTCTGGTGTTAGCTATTTCTGGTATTAGCTTACACGGACTTTGGGCCCAATTACTGTAGACCAGGATGAAGACTTTATACAAGATCACTGCCAATTAAAAAAGGTTTCTGGTACTTCATGATCTCTAACATGTTATTTTTGGTTATAGTAAAGAAAAGTCCAGTTTTTCCATTAACATTTAAAAAATGTTTTCCTTTATGAATTCCTATTTCAATAATACTTTAAATCCTTCATAATTAAACCTCTGCTGCAGTTAAAAACATTGTCACCATTTCTGTTTAAACCTACTTTTCTGAAGGATGAACAGTAGTGAAAATTTGTTCAAGTTGTTACGTACCAGACAAATAACCTTGTGGATGAGCTACGGAATTTTTTTACCAATGTTGGAGACTATTCTGATATACAAAAGAAATTTGGTACAATAGATTTCCAGCATCTATCTTTACATAATGAGAAAACAATCTGGTTTTTGGTGTGCAATTGTTTAACTGCTTTTTAATGTGTAATATCCATCAGAAATATGATTCAGCAGCCCATGTCCCCTTGATTCCGGATACATTTAGATCTAGTTACTTCTCTGAAGGAGTCCATTTGGATTTGGAGAAGGGGAAAAGGTGGAACAAACCCTAAACTTCTAAATCTTCCTCAACCAGAGTCTGGCTACTGTTTGACTTCTACTTTTTTTGTTTCTAATACAGAACATACAGGACTGATTTATTTTTCTTGTGCCTTAGTAAAGGGAACTGAAAGTTCTGAAATGGGGAGATTTTGTCTGATAAATGCAATACAAGCTACTGGGCCAGGCTGCAACCCTGTTGGAGCAAAGGAAATCTGCAGCTTAATTTAGTGCTGATCTGTTTTCACTTCGCACACTGACAGTCATACATGGGAAAGGCTGTAGGGTTCCAGTTCAAAGGCCCAACCTGGTGCTTCAAAAATAGGGGAAACTGGAGCCTTTTAGACTTTTTACATGCCAAAATAGCTTTTGCTTTTAAAACAGTGCTTCTTGGATCCAGGTTCCCTCAGAGAGCTGCAGATGGAGGATGTGAGGGCAAAAGCTGCATATTCCCATTTTCAAGGCAGGGTGTGAAGAAGCTTTCTTGTAGTGTCTGTAGAGTTGTCTTCACAAGTGTCTGTGGCAATTTTCTAATGCAAATGTAAAAGAGGCAACCAGAGGTAACGCTCTGCTTGACCTGTGGGTCACAAGCGGAAGAGAGTACCTAGTGGAAGAATATGGCTCTAGACAGTAGCTTGAGCTTCGGTGACCATAAGGTGATGACTGGATTGAGGATTTGGAGGCAGGGTGGGAAGGTGAGCAGCAGAGGTAGCACCCTGGCTTTCAAGAAAGCAGACTTGAGCTTTTTTAGGAAATTGCTACGCAAAACAAAAGGGAATGGTGCCCAGGAGAAATGGCTGAATTTTAAAGAAAGCTGGTTGACAGCTGCTGTTTTTCAGGAAGACTGGGGATTCCAGCAGGTTTGGCTAAGCAAGGAGCTTCGCTATGAACTAAAATGCAAAAAGAAAGCATACAAGAAATGAAAACATTAATAGGCACCAGAGGAGTTGAAAAGCATTGCTCGGGCACTAAGGGTGAAAATCTGAAAGGCCAGAGATCAGCTGGAGCTCTAAACAAAGGCCAAAAAGAGCAGCAAGAAGGGATTTTACAAGTATGCTAGCAGGGAGAGGAAGTTCAAGGAAACTATTTGTCCGTACATGAAGGAGGGAGAGAAACTAATTGTAGATGACACGGAAAGGGCTGTGGTAGTCCAAGCCTTTTTGTACCTCGGTTTTCACAGGGAAAGCCTATTCCCAGACTGTCCATCAGTAAGCTTCAGGAAGGAGAGAGGCTGCCAGCAGTGGGGGAGCAGCAGGTTAGGGACTATATAAAGAAGCTGGATGTCTTCAAATCTGGGGGAATATGGCATATTCCTAAGGCTGCTAGAAGAGCAGGTTGATGTGATTGCAAGGTTGCTGTCAACTATAAACTGAGGTGATTGGGGTGATCCCTGATGACTGGAAAAAGGTGGATGTTATGTCTGTCTTTTAAGGAGGTCCCTCTGAGGTGCCCAGAGGGGTGATGTGATAGCAGCCTGTGACTAGGTATTTTAGGGGTAGGTTCAAACATAATGGAGCCAGACTCTTTTCAGTGGTGCTAGAAGACACAGCGAGGAGCAAGGGCCAAAAACTGCCTTGAAAGGGTTGGGTTGGACATCAGAAAATCTTCTTCGCCAGGCAGCCCTGGGACAGGTCACCCAGAGAAGCAGCGGACTTTCCATCTTTGCA
>NW_008794890.1:3148979-3164389 GCF_000699145.1 Aptenodytes forsteri | reverse complement strand
CTCTCAAAGAAGCTAAGCTAAAAACTCACTTGGGAATGTTATGTCCATGAACACTTTTTTTTAAACCACAAAGAGGTGGCTTACAAGCTTTGAAAGAAGGGTAGTAACCAGGTTCTTGTATTCAGGCACTGAGAATAGTGTTAACACCTTGACTGGTGTAAGTAGTTTCTCAAATACCAGTTTGTTCCCAACTATTTGAAGATTCCCAAGCTTGCTTTGAACCAGCCATTTTTAAAGAGTCCTGAGGAGAAAAATCTGATAAGGGCCTTCAAAATTTTGGTGTCATGCTGTGAAAGCCTTTGATCAAGTCTAATTTGTTAATCTTTGCAATTCCTCCAGCTCCTTCCAGCAATTTTCTTCCATACATAGGAAGAGTTAATCAATCCTAAAGGCAGTTTTCAGAATGTCTTCTTTAAAAAAATTATAACCATTCCCCCACGCACTTCACCTCCAGTCCAAGCTACATTTTTCAGGTAAGTGAATTGGGATTCCTCTAGCAGACTTAAGAAATTTTTCTCTTTTTATGTTGCTGCAGAGATTCATGTAGTTAACTCACGGTACGCCTGGGAATTTCATCCCTAAATGACTATGTCGTGGCTTAAGACTGGATCCTCTCCCTGCTGTTCTACTAAATGTAGATTATTGTAATTGTCTCTTGGGAATGGAAGGTGGTTAAAGGTAGACAGTTAGCAGAAGTGGTAGTGACAGCGTAGCCGCCTTGTAAATGGATGACTTTTTATCAAAGCCATGTCCAGGCTCTGACAGTGTTGTATGTAAGATGACAAACGCGGGTGTAGCAGCCGTAGTGTAACCTCCCTTGAGGCAGCCTCCAGGTCTGTTTGCAAAGAAAGAAATGTGTCATTAGAAAGCTCGAAAACACACCAGCTCTGGCGGGTTAAGGCTTTTCTTTATTTCTATTTGGTCTTTACGCACTGAGCTGCAAAATGGCAGATTGCTGCCTCTAATGAAAGCTTAAGCGTAGCCCTGTAGCTTTCTAGGACTGTCTCCATCCACAACCATGTTACCCATGTCCTCTTTTCATCTGCCACCTGGAACCTGCCTGCAACCCCTGCAGAAAGGGCAGCCCATTTGCCTGCCTGGAAGGCAGGGCACACGGCGTCCTTGCTCAGCTGTGCCCTACTCCCTGGTCCCAGGTCTTCCTCATCCTCTTGGGTGGCCTGCCGTAGAGACGGCTGAGCCAGTGATGATAAGTGGACACCGGGCTTCCCTGCAGACGATAATTTTGCACTGTCTCATAGAAACTGTAGCTTGTTTTTTTGGTCTTCAGTCTAAGTGATCCAAACATAATGCAAGTAAACCATGGCCTGTGTTTTGAAGTATCTGAACCAGATGTGCAAACACTAGTTATCTTTGGTGGAAACGAAGTCTATGTGGTTATTGGCCTCTTCCATAGTGCTAAAGGAAAATGTTTCAGGTTCTGCTGGTACCATTAATAACGGAATACTAAGAAATTCTTGATATCCTAGAGGTTTAATACACAAATACCGTATTATCTGACAAAAAGAGGATCTGGGCTAAGGGAAGAAAGCTTATTCAGCTGGTGAAGAATGTCAGGGCATTATATATATTTCTGGCACATCTGTCTTGACAGGGATAAGAGAAGTGAAGGGAGTTTAGAAAACAGTGCTAAACAGTGTGTTGAATTGTGTAGGAAAAATTATTAAAAGCCATGTGTTATTAACAAGGAATTTTCAGTATGGATCTGCGTACTTTATTCAATGCATGTGAAAGCAGTGATGGTAGTTGAGTGTCACAGAGTAGTAAGACCCAGTGTCGTGGTATTTGAGACATTGGACGTAAAGAATTTCCAGTTAGATGTGAAAGGTTGTTTTGTTAATGAAAACAAAAGTTGTGTTCTGTGTCTTGGGTAAGTGAAAAAGTAAAAAAAGGGGTTGTAATAAGCAGTTTTAGTAAGGTTTGCAGGCTTCAAGTTTTCAAATAATTCATTGTAATACAGTCAGAAAGGAAAGTAAGTTCACTTTAAGCTGTAGAGTGATAGTATGTGGTTGGGAATCTGCATAATAAAAAAAAGTATTTGCTATGAAGAAGGAAGGTCATTCGTCTGGCAGAATCTGCCTTTTTTTAGTCTACTCTGGCTGCATGTCTTTACTAGTTTTTAGTGAAATGTTTTCTGGTTGATGCTCTATTTGGAGTAAATAAAAGTGTTACAGTAGGGAATTCTGGATGGTATAGCTATCACTTATTGTAATTTATGAAATTGAACAATGGATGATTTTGAGATTAAAATTGAAGTGTCCTTTGATTTCCCTTGTATGATATTTTCTATGTCTACAGTGCTACGTGCCTGTATATAATGCAGAACTACATAGGAAGGTTAAGTTATCTGATTGTCTTGAAAATTTATCTGAACAGTCTAAGAATCCTGATAAGAGGTATTAGTAGTTTTAATTATTATTTTATGGTGAGGGTGAGTTGAGAAACAAACTATGTAAGTGCAATTTTAGCATAATATATTGCTGTATTCTTTCACAAATGCTGACATGCAGGTTCCTGTATTAGCAAATAATACATTTTATTGTTCATGATCACAAGAAAAGTTATTCACACCCTGATATAAAACATTCTACTGGTGTTTTTTTTTTTTGTCCCCCCGCCTCCCCCCCCATTTCTGGAAGATGGCATTTACTTTGCTTCTTACACAATTTTGTTTTGATTATTATGCAAAACGTTAAATATTTTCGCACTTCAAGTGCAATTAAACAGGACATCTGTTACACTGGGAACACAAGAGAACATTTTTCTTATGCTGAAAAGATTTTCTGCGTCTAACTAAGCCATTATTTGCATTACCAATTGCATATTGAAAAGTACTCATCATTAAAGAGTCAGCACACATACCAAAGACCATAGCAGTACCCACAGTTAAAGCATTTCGCCTCTGGAGCAGGAAACCGTCCGCTGTGATCACATAGCTATTGGTAAATTATGTGTTGTAAGACCAGGTGATGTGTGTCCACGGCTCCAACCATTAATTGTGGCTTTTGCAGTCCTTTCCACTGAAAGAGTCTTTGATGTCAATTCCTTTGCAGTAAGAAAGCAGCTCAGCACGGCCGAGGCGATACAGGTAGCGGAGAACAAGAATTTGCCAGCTGAACTCGGTGTGAAAGCTGAAATTAAGGCCAGGTGTCACGACCCAGACTGGGTACCTCAGGGGGTCGTAGTGGTTTTGACTCCCTCGGGCTAAATTAAGGTGAAACGACACCAGACGGATCGATCAAACGTTCCATTTATGGTAGACGCTGCCTGAACTTGGAAAGCGTAATGGCAGGTGGCGCGGGTTCTACCGAGACATTTATAAGAAGGGAAAAAAGGAGAAAAAAGGGAGCGGCGACCACCCCCGGATCCCGCCGTGACGGCCGCCAGGGACCCACCCTCCGGCCGGGGCGCGCACGTGCCTCCCCGCAGCGGCGCCCTCCTAGTCTCGTCCCCGCCTCCCGGCCGCGCCCCCCGGGGAGGTACGTAACTCCTGACCTCCTGCGCAGGCGCCACCGTGGGGGTGGTCGCGAGCCCCTTCCTCAAAGGAACTCTGCGTGGCCCCGGGCCACGTGCGGTGCGTTGCCCCGCCGGGCCGAGCAGCACGGCGAACTGCGCAGCCTCCGGCCCGCCCTCCGCCTCCCGTCCGCGCCTCTCGCCTGCGGCCCACCCTCGCCGTGCGGGCCGCAACCCGCTTTGCCGCGATGTTAGAGACGTTTAACTCTTTCAGCCTCTCACACCGGGTAACTCCTACGGCCCGCGGGGCATCACCTTGAAAACCCGTGAAATAAGGGGGAATCGGAGCGCTGGGGAAAGGCGGTAACTGGACAGTTGGAGCCTGACCAGGAGTCCCACAGCTGGAAGGTGGCAAGAAAGTCAGGGTATGGGGTACTCAAAAAAGGGAGCTGCACCTGGCCTCGCAGCAATTCTATGTGCTTGGGTTACGTTCATCCCTTTTGTCATTATGCACAGGAGATAGTGCCAGAGGTTAATTCGTTTCACAGTGGATTCTGTGTAAACTTATTTTTGATGTAGCTCTGAGGCATGTTAGCATATTTTATCTATAGCTCTAGTGTAAGCATAGAGAAAAAAGGAAGTTAAAAGACCCCCAAAAGCCAGACTAAATGCTGGTCGGCGCAACTCACATTTGAGAGAGGACTGTATTTTCAGTATAATACATTTCCTTCCGCTTTAGTTTACTATTTCCTCCTCATCTTGGAGACTTTGGGGATCTATAATTTTAATTTTTGTACATTACCTAAACCAGCTTATTTTTCACACTGTTAATTTATGCATTATACTATTTTTCTTTTCTGTAGGAAAACACCTGCAGTAGCAATGTAGTAGAAAGTGTTAAATTATCACCACAACTAATTTGTGTCCCAGATAACAGAATCACAGAATAATTTTTGTTGGGAGGGACCTCTGGAGGTCATCTGGCCCGACACCCCACTCAAAGCATGGCTGGCTTCAAAGTTTGCTCCGACTTCCAAATTAGATCTGGTTGCTCAGGGCCTGTCCAGTTGAGTTTTGAGCATCTCCAAGGATGGGGTGTATTTCACCACTTCTCGGGGTTCCAATGTTTGACAGCCCTCATTGTGAACTCTTTTTTGTTGTGGTGGTTGACAGCCTTAAGATCCCCCTGAGTCTCCTCTTCTGATGGCTAAACAAACCTAGCTCTCAGCCTTTCCTCATATGTGCCATGGCAACCCTTGACCATCTTGGTAACCCTCCACTGGACTCACTCCAGTCCATCAATGTCGTTCCCATGCTTGGGAGCCCAAATCTGGACATAGTAATCCAGATTTGGCCTCGTTAGTGGAAAATAGAGGGGTACAATCCCTTTCTGATACAAGATGCAGATCTTGATAATGGAGGTCCAAGGTATTAATGATGCTGGGATTCAAGGCTATTTTTCCAGAAATTTGCATCCTAACTTGTAGCCCAAATACTGTACATCTATATACAGAGAGCTGTCTATTTGTGTACATTGATATGTACAGGCTGGAAGAAGGTGCGTGTTGGTGCGTGCAGAAGAGATGCACAGTTTGTATTTTTGAATACAAATTTGGGTTTTGAATTCCTTTCAGAATTAAGGAGTGTTTTAGTCTTGAGTGTTGGCTCTGGCTTACATATTAAAGGGCACTCTTCCTTTGTATATTTAGCAGGTGCTTTGGAGATTTGTTTTATAGCTTTGTCAAGTAATTAAGAGCCTCATGAATGGCCCCTGTTCAGGACCCATGGTCTAAATTGAAATGTGTTGGGAAAGCTATTATTTCCTGGAAGCTTTCACTTTGATCTGCTGCTAAATCTTTAATATCCCTAGTTTTAGTCAGATTGATTAGCCACTCTCATGTCTAACTAATGCATCGTGTTGTTAACAATCAGAGCTAATCATTGTTATCAAGTGAGGAAAATGCACATTATCCATTACTCTGGTTGTGGTTATGAGTTAGACAGCTGTCATGCGAATGAGCACGTTTCTTCTAGCAAATACATAAATGCACCCTTTAATTTTTATTTTTGCCCTGATTAGAGCAAACTGTGAAGCCTTCGGTGGAGGAGCGCTGGGTAAAGTACTCAGTAAATGGCCATTACCTTCAGAGAGATGAAGAGAGAGGGCACAAATTGCAGACTGCTGTTTCAAACCAAGGGAAACCCTACAGGGAATAGGGAAGGGAGATTTATTCCACCACTTGATGTCAGTATATGCTCACTCTTAAAACTAGACAGAATTTTTTTCCTTGCCAGGGAGACTTCTGGGTAAAGGCAATTTTGCCCACCTTCCTGAGTGTTCCTTGCTATCAAGATTTTATTGATGGCACCAGTTGACTGAAGAAGTAGGACAACACCGGTGAGGACAATTCTCTAATTTCCTTGCAAGTGATACATGCTTTCCCTTGCAGAAGAGACTGCTCTTGCATAACAGAGTAATGGTTTTCTAGACTTAGGACGTTTTTGGAGGACTTTACAGATGGGAGCTCATTACTTTTCAAGGCACTTAACTGCATTCTTAATGTGACTAAATGAAATCCATCCTCACAGAGGTCTGGAGTGATCTCAGCCATTCATGATTTCTTTGACACTCTCTCTGTGTTGAGAAAACTGCCTCCTCATTGAACGTTATTTCTGTAGTAACCCACTTTTTCAGGCCTCTTCTCCCACTCCTTTCCTTGTGTTGAATTGTGGTGGAGGTATCAGAAAACTCAACTTTTGCCAAATTTGACTCCTCACACTGCCCTCTGCTCTCCTTTTGAGCAATTGCAATACAGAAGTAGACGGTGAGCTGACTTTGGGGCTTCTCTGGATTTACACCAGCAGAGGAGGCAGCTGTATCAAATATCTCATGTCTAACCCGGGCGTCCTTAGGCAAAATTCCCTCTTTGCTTTCTACAAGACTGAGTCTATCATTACATTTACTAATTGTCCTATGAGTACTTTCTGCTCTAAATGTTTCTTTTATTGTTAATGTGAGCAATTTCTTTGATAATATAGTCCATCAGAAAGTGAAGTTGAGATTTAAATAGAAATCTGTTTAGTTTTAAATAGTTTAGTTTTTCTCAAACTGAAAAGGCTGTTCTGGAATATCATTAAGTACTTGGTTGTGTCTGGAAGATGATTTTAAATTTCCTGAGTCTGTATGTTCACAAACTCTTATTTGCATGTCAAAATAATTAGATTGTCTTCAAATAATTAGTACATTTGACTTAGCATAGACACTTAATAGTCTTTTAAATCTGCTTTAAGCCATTTGCATTAATTGTAATAAATCACTTATTTAAATTGGACACAGTTTTAGATAGAAAACAGTGTCATTCCTGGGGTTTTGAAAGCTGCTGGAAGGAAGAAAGCTACTCATGCTGCTGAAACTGAATTTAATTTCACAGCCAGTCATAGGAATGCATTACTGGGTTCCCTGTAACTTTAGAAAACACAAGATCGTTGGCACTGCAGCCAGTCAGATGGCTTGTAGGGACTGGAAAAATTCTAATCCTGACAGTGCACCTGCTTGTGCAGGATGTATTATTTAAATGTTTAAAATTTAAAGTAGATATCTATAAGAAAGCCCAACGAAGTAAAAATATGATTAGGTTATGATGTAGGTCATCCAGCCAAAAACTTCTGAGTAAAACTTTCAACGTGTTTGAATGAAATGGACACTGCAGAAGAGGGCTGGCTCGGAAAATGTATTTTAGTTCTGTGAAAGTCTGAGTGTCTGTGTGGGTGCCTCTGTGGCTGTGGTGGAGAGAGTAAGAGACCTGCATTACCACAAATACTGCAAAACACCACAAAAATGCCACGTGCTATGCAGCCCAGATCTGCCTGCGTTTGTGGGCTGTCCGAAAAGGAGGGTGAATGTCCCTTCCTCATCCCTGGTAACGCTGCTGTCTTTCTCAACGCATCTGTTATGCGACATATCTTTTTGGTACAAAAGCACGAAATGTTAGGTAGTCACGATGCATTTTTCTGCTGCTCAGCTACACGCCGGCTGGTTCTTTACTTGATGGTTGTTATGGGATGTTTCCTGGAAGACAATGGCACTCTGGGATTTAGAGTCAAGCTAAATTATTAGTAGCTTAGTATCTCATTATTCCTCTTTCTTCTGTGAGTCAGCACCATTTTCAAAGCACCATCTGGCACTGTGGAATCAACACCCCTGCACACTACAGTCATTAATAACAATTTGCTGGTGCGTATGTATTGGCAGTCATTTAGCCTTGGGTGATTTGAGAAACAGTGCCCTAGCAGTTAAGGCAAAGATGAGGAGGCTGTCACCATCAGCTGCTCCTGCAGATGATGTCTCTGCTGGAGCTTTATTTAGTAGCTGTTGCTACAACCTGATGTCCAGGTAGGTGGTGTAGGTGGGCCCTGCAGCAGTCTGCTTGTGCTAGCTTGGATCCAGCTGCTAGCCAGGAGAAAAATCTCCTTTGGGAGCTGTACCTAAGTAACATGACAGAGTGCTACCAGCCTGCAGTCTCCTGTTCTGCATATGGTCTGCTATCTGCTGACCCTTTCTGGGTCCCTGGTGCCTTTTCACCTCCCAAAGGGACCCTCCAATCACTGCTACAGCCTCTTCTGCAGACCTTGGTTCAAATGCTTGTGGAAGGGAATCGGGCACAGGCTGAAAGATAAAAACAAGACCTGTTCTTGAATCGGGCCTGTGCTTTGAAATAGCCCCGTGAAACTATCTTAGGAAATATTTTATGCTTTTGTGGTGGAAGCAGCAGAGTGTATGTTTGACAGTCTTTACTACAGAGGTTAGACATGTATCTGACAAGTGATCCCTGATAGTTTATTATCCCAGTGAGAATCCTTATGGCTTAACAGAAGCAAGGCAATAACAGCAGAAATCTCACACAAGACCTGTTCCTCTAAGTGAACAAAACCCTCACACTTGAAACTTCAGAGGTAAAAACTATCCAATCCATGTATACCTTTCGTACCCTCTACCTTGGCAGTGTGCCTTATACTTAATATGCCTTATTCTGCTGGTTAACATTAAAGAAGAGTTACATGTATTAATTTTAACAATAGAGTTGTAGCACAGCTTAAAAATGAACTTTTGAAGTTATTTGGTGGCATATCTTGACTTCACAAATGTGATCTTAAGACAGTTGATGTCATAAGCAATTAAAGCTATGTCATTCAGCAATTAAAGTAACATTAATGTATTATGTTACTCATTATTACTACTCTGTGCAACCTTTCCTGTACTAAAGTAAACTTTTAGATACTTGCTTCGATTTTGTGTATAAGAACCGAAGACTTATGTCTGTTAGAGAAATTAACACGTTTTTGGATGAAACTCTTAAGGGTAGAAATGGTTTCTACATGAACACAATTGTTACTGTAAAATGCTTTCATATAAATACCAAACATCTTCATGTAGTCAATACTAGCCCTTTGCAGGTTGCGTGTACATGATGCCTGCAGAGATGAGCCAAACCCTGTCCCCAGTAGTATGGACTGATTGGTTTTGGGCAGGAGATGTTGAAGAAGGAAGCAGAGTTTGCCCTTTAACGTGTAGCTTTGTGCGTGCTTCTGTGATGCTTAGAGCTTGGTATGATATAAACTTCACTTTTTCTGAGATACAAGCTTTCACTTGTAGTGTGGAAAATAGTTCCTAGGGTATGAGGCTGTTCATCAGGCTTATAGTTTACAGGAAAGAGTCATTTTGCTGAAAGTATGTCTTCAGAGAGCTATCACACCATTATCAGCTTTCATTGGAAAACATTTTCCAATTTCCATTTCAATGGAAGACATTTTCCTTTGTGACTTCACTTACAAGAATGACAGAAATTTCAGTGCATGATCTTTCCCTAGTGTATTCTTTACCATTCAGTAAAAGCAGGAGTGGGAGAGGTAGATCATACAAGGTACAAATCAAGCAGGGAAAAGCATTTCTATAAGTGAGAAAATATGCAAGTACCTGATCTTAGTGGGTGTTACCCCTTCTTTGCAAATTTGGGGACCTTCTGTTGGGAGTCAGTACTCTCTGCTCTCTAGTTTCTCCTGCTGCATCTTCCTCTTTGTAACTCTCCAGTTGCTGGTCCCTCCAAAGGACCTTTGAGGTACTTAGTATCCCTGGAGGCTGATTTGTCTCTGGAGACATGCTTTTGTGTCCTCTTGCTCTTTCTAGCAGCTCCTATTGATGCAGAACTGTAAGATGGTAAGAGACCACTTGTGTGGGCTCTTATGTCACCTAAGCTTTTCTGAATTAAATGCTCTTGAATAAGACCAATGTGCTTTTTCCAGAGGTCTGTGCACCATTTGTAGGTCCAAATATTGCATCTAGTTACCAAAGAAAGGTAACAAAAAAAGCAAATATATTGTCAATTGTCAACAGTCTTAAACTATCTATAGGGATGTTTGCATCTTCTCTGGAAATTTTTTGGGACTCCACAAATTGAAAAAATTCGAAAGCCACTGATGCAGAGCACTTCTTTTTCAGAGACCATCCCAGTTGCGGAGAATCCACCTCACCCCATGGCGTCTCGTTCTAGTTGGCAATTGCCCTGCTATTTAAAAGCTGGCCTTTATTTCTAGATTTGGTTTGTTGAGCTGCCCCGAATCTTGTATACTTTTGAATGCTGGATTGATTAAAGGATTAGCAATTTTTTGTAGATAGCAAGAGGCTGTGATCAAGCCACCACTTAACCTTTCATTTGATAAACTAAATGGATTGATCTCCTCAAATCTTTTACTAAGACATATTTTCCAGCCTTTTACTCATCTGTGTGCTTTTGACAGGTTGTGGAGATTTGATGCTTTGGAGACGAAATCCTGTTTATTGAGCTTGGAGTAAAAGGGTCCTGTTTGTTGTTTTGGGGCTTTTCAAGCCTTTCATGCATCCACTTGTGCACAAAACAATTTTTTCTTGTTGTGTGTTTCAGGTTGTTCTGGCAGACTGTAAAATGTTTGATTTTAAATGATTGCCAGGCTTGACTTAAATCAATATGAGGGAGATGGAAATGTATTTCAGGATGTGTCTTTGTTGGTCAATAAAATGTTATACCCTGTGCCATCAAAAAATGCTGAAATCGGCTTTGAAGAAGCAGAAAAATGCAACAGTAGCAGATGCAATTACAGTGATTTGCTGCTCTAAATCACCTCCTGTATACAGGGGTAAAATGGAAGTTAAAGTAACAGAAAAGAGGTGTTTGTGTTCCTTAAAATCTGGGGTTTAGGTTTGAGGTAAAAGAGGTATGCTAACAAGAAGCTTATGTGACCTTTTAATAATGAAGAAATGGGAAGGACATCAGATGCTTCATCACTGAAATCAGTGACATTTCATGTTAATTGCATTAAAGCAAAAGCATTTGTCCTAGACGTTGCCAATTGAAGTTTCCTTCTTGAGGGGTTTGTCCCCATCATGACACAGGGAATGAAAACTGAATGGTTTTTTTATTGTTATGTTTGGATGGAAATGGTGATCTGATTGCCTGAAAAGCGTTCCTTTCCCATATAATTATTTCTCTGTGAACACACAAATACAGACTATTAAGCTTGTAACCAGTGAAGCTTCTGGGAGGGGATGACCTGGGGCACCATGTGACTGCAAAACTAGGGGTAAAATTAATTTGCCTTCATTTTGGTTATCTGCCACAACAGCTTTAGCTGGTCAAAGTGGAAGCATCAGGCCAACTTCATCTGTCTGTTGGTGGAGGATGAGTGTGCATATAGCTGGCATAAATCTTTCCAGTTTGCTTTGACAGAGATCATATAAGTTCACCTTGTGGGATTTTTTTTTTTTTTTTGTCTACCTGTCTGGGAATCAGAGAATTTTCATCAGATGTCAATGAACAATGAGGCTAGCGCAGCATTTTGGAAAGACAACCTGTGCACAGTGAAGCCTGCAACGTTTGTGGACACCACCTAAACTAATAAAACAAGTTATCTGAGGTAAGGCTACTGCTGCAGCCTCTCTGGGAGTGCAGGGCTCAAGACAGGCTGCAAACACAGCATGAGATGACATCCCCTAATTCTTTTCATTTGTTGTTTGGAAAATATAAAATGCATGTTAGTTTTCACAAGACTCTTGTGAACCTGTAAAATATATATATATATATTTTTAAAAGCTGTAACTAAACCTGTGTTCCTAAGCTTCTGCCCATGCAGCATTGAGTATAAAAGGGGAGAATTTAAGTTATTTTGACTATGTTAGCTCCCAAGTTTTTCATCTTTATCACTGCTCAACCCTTCAGAAAATTTAGATGGGTGTAACGGAGCTGAATTTACATCCTTTTGCAAATAATATATCAAATGCTATAGATTCTTGGGAACTGGTGCATGAGACTATTGTATAAACAAAACAAGACACTTGAAGCAGTGAGATTACACAGGTTACAACAATTCAAATAGAATTATTATTTTAAAAAAAGGCAAATAAGAGACCCAGGAACACTTCGTAAATTATGTTCTCCAATATAGAATCATAGAATAGTTTGGGTTGGAAGGGACCTCTAAAGGCCATCTAGTCCAACCCCCCTGCCGTGGGCAGGGACATCTTCAACTAGATCAGGTTGCTCAGAGCCCCGTCCAACCTGACCTTGAATGTTTCCAGGGATGGAGCATCCACCACCTCCCTGGGCAACCTGTTCCAGTGCTTCACCACCCTCAGCGTAAAAAATTTCTTCCTTATATCTAGTCTAAATCTACCCCCCTTTAGTTTAAAGCCATTCTCCCTTGTCCTGTCACAACAGGCCCTGCTAAAAAGTTTGCCATCATCTTTTTTATAAGCCCCCTTTAAGTACTGATAGGCTGCAATCAGGTCTCCCCGAAGCCTTCTCTTCTCTAGGCTGAACAACCCCAACTCTCTCAGCCTTTCTTCACAGGAGAGGTGTTCCATCCCCCTGATCATTTTTATGGGGATTGTCCAACTACAGAGGTGTGTACCTACCAGCTGACAAGTTCCTTAATGTTGTTATAAACTGTTGGCATTCTCCTAAGACAAAACTGCCCATTTTCTACACTTCGCTATCCAGTTGCATGTGTTGGCTGGCACAGGAGCCTTGTCTGCTGTGTCCTGAAGCCCTACTGCATTCCTGGGACGGGGTTGTTTCTATACCACTGGTTGGATAGTGCAAGGTCCAAAAGGTCTTGACTGGTTCTAGTAAGATGTTGCTGTTTGTGGAAGGAGCGGAGCGATGCTGGAAACTGCTCAGGCCTTAATGCAGGCTGGGGGGAAAGGAACCTGAAGCTGCCGATGGATATCAGCAGGGCTGATCACTTGTAATCAAAAAAGGATTGTGTATGTGTTGTGGAAATGGTGAGTGTTAAGAAAGGATTTAGAGGAATATAAAGGAGTATGTGCTCCAGTAAGGAAACTAATATCAGCTAAAATACATAACAAAAACGAGTATTCAGCTTTTTGGCTGAACTCAAAATGTTACAAATCACTGTGAAGAAGTTGTCATATGGTATTAGATTGACCATAACACTTCTGCTGTTTGCATGTCCCTTCATTTGCCTGCTGAAAAACTTCTATCTTTGTTTCTGCTCAATTCTCAAATTTCCTACTACTTTACACATTTTTTCAAAGCTACATAACACAATTCTACAGCTGTGATGTGTATTGGAAGCACCTTGGTGACTTCAGGGGAACTGCTTGAATAGTGAGAATTTCAAAAATCTGTTCCTTTTGTCATAGAAAACAAAATGAAGAGAGCAAGTCAAGTGTCAGAGGTGGCCATCTTCTAAAATTTGTGGTGCTTATTGTGAAAAGCAGTTTTCTAATGCATACAGAAATCCACTGGGCAGGGTTTTGCTGCCAGTTTGAGGTCAGCATGTAGGATTTGTTTTGAACTGTTCTCATTTTAGATATTCAAGTATCTGATACATACGTGGTCATGAACAAATAAATCTTTGAAGAGCAGTGCTGCTGCCTGAATTTGGAACGAATGTGGTGAGGAATGAGCAACCTAATCTTGGATCATTTTCAGTATCAACAGCCCTTTGATGGTAGGTTTGAAGCAGAACATGATTCAGACTGGTTCTGCAAAGAAAGGGTGCTTGTAGGTCGGGGAGGAAAGGCACCAGTGTCTGTTAGCTGTGCGGTCCAACAGGAACTGCTCACGTGTCTTCAAGTCTGGCCAGAGACCAAGCACAGACTTGCCCAAGTAGAAACCTTCAAGAACTTTGTCTCATCCTCTATGGAAAATTTTGAAGTCAATTTTTTTTTTTTCCATGCCGTGCCCTCACAGCATGACAATACGGACAGGTCAATAGGAACATAGTACTCGGTTTTGAATAAAAATTACTGAATTTTAGCCTCTTAAATCCTCCCTGGACTTCCAAAACAGTTTCTTTTCTCCTTTCAAAGTTTTCTGTCAAATTTCTGTCCTGATCTCCCCCCTCCACTCCCCCTGCTGTGTTATTTGAGGATCAGATATCCCAATTAGTGTCATCATCTTTCCTTTATGGAACATTTTGCCATATTGGACTAATAAATTTCCTCCATTTATAAGATAACAAATTGGCAATTATTGGGGTCCACACCAATTATCGCAGAGCGCTGACAGGAGAATGCCCTACGGTACCTGCTGGTGTGGCCTATAACAAATAAATTCTACCAAATCTTTGCAAGTGAAAGACTTTGTATTTTAGTTGGGGCACTAACCTAAATTACAGCTGCCTGTGGAAATACAGCAACTTTGGTATTTTAATAGAGTTATGTAAAAGTATGTTGTGGTACCAACAGGATTTTGTTACTCTGATGTGATGTCCTAACCATAATATCGTATCGAGATTCATTATACATGATTTCTAAATGTGCATACTGGTATTTTGTATACGTTTCAAGATGATGATATCTTGTTTGAGACTTTACATCTCCAAAGGTTAGTGTTTATAAAAATTCGTATTTGTAAGATTCATGGTGATAAAAAGGACAGATGTTAGGTCCTCATTATGCCATTAATAGAAAAGAGATTGAGCTGAATTCTTTCTGGATATACTGAAGTGTTTTGAAATATGAGCTGTGAATTTTAAGTGTGTAAGCACAGCCACTGATCAGGTATAGGGAGTAGGCAAAGGGCGATACATATATAGCTTTGAATTGGAAATGTAATTGTAGCAGTGTATCTACCATTTACATTGTACAAAGGACTTAGAGGAAAAAGTCTCTCAAAATGTTGACTTTATTTTTTTACTTTTTGACTATAAATACAAGACATTGATTTTTGGCTTAGGGAAGCTTACATGGCGTATGGTGTGAAGGTGCATAGACATTAATACATTTACGAGACTGGAATTACTTATTTCTGAGAAAAGGCTCAGAGGTGATAGGACCAATATGTTTGAACTACATCAAGAATGTTAGGAAATCAGTGCTGATT
The DNA here is from genome assembly GCF_000699145.1 of Aptenodytes forsteri. NCBI lineage: Eukaryota > Metazoa > Chordata > Aves > Sphenisciformes > Spheniscidae > Aptenodytes > Aptenodytes forsteri. Next base: position 3,149,537 of record NW_008794890.1, on the reverse strand, counting down.
ATTTGGTTGAAGCTGTTGGGCAGAACAGAAGTAAAGCTTAAGTTGATTGAACAGACTGCAGGAACATTTGGGAAGGTGTGATTGTACACAGAGTACTGATTATAATCTCTGAACAGTTCCTGTTGTCGTGGTTTAACCTCAGCCGGCAACTGAGCTCCACACAGTTGCTCACTCACTCCGCCTGCCCCAGTGGGATGGGGGAGAGAATGGGAAGAGTAAAAGTGCGAAAACTTGTGGGTTGAGATAAAGACAGTTTAATAATTGAAATAAAGTAAAATAGTAATAATAATAGTAATAGAAGAAGCAAGTGATGCACGATGCAATTGCTCACCACCTGCCGCCCAATGCCCCGCCAGTCTCAAGAGTAAAAGTGCGAAAACTTGTGGGTTGAGATAAAGACAGTTTAATAATTGAAATAAAGTAAAATAGTAATAATAATAGTAATAGAAGAAGCAAGTGATGCACGATGCAATTGCTCACCACCTGCCGCCCAATGCCCCGCCAGACTCTAAGCAGCGATCACTGCCCCCCAGCCAACGCCCCCCAGCTTCTATACTG
>NW_008794890.1:3143372-3144222 GCF_000699145.1 Aptenodytes forsteri | reverse complement strand
AGTCGCCTCCAGAGGCTGAGGGCTTGTGCCCCTTTTCCAATCACTTTGTCAGTGCCCCCTTCCCTGGAAAGGGATCCCAACTGCTTGGCTTCCTTGCCCTCTAATTCCAGGCTACTGGTCCCGTTATCCCAGCATCGGAGCAGCCAGGTGACAATGTGCTCACCTGGACGATGACTGAAATCTTTTCACATATCTCGCAGCTCACTCAGGGATAGGGATTGGATGGTTGCAGCCTTGTTTATGAGTTCTTCCTCTTCTTCCTCCCCGAGCAGTGGCCGTCCCTCCTCCTCCTGTTCTCGTGATGGCCCTTCTCCAGGGTAGTCTGCCTCGTCCACGACTTCCTCCTGCTCCCTCTTAGAAGAGGCTTCTTCATCCCTTACTAAACGAGTTGACCTCCGCTTCCAGTATTTCTTCTTGTGTATAGGGGTGACTGATACTGGCACAGGTTGGTTCTTTGGTTCAGCTGCAATGCCTGTTGCCAGGGTTAGAGTGGCCTCAGGGCCTGTCGTGGAGGTTGGAGTAGCTGCAGTGCCTGTTGCCAGGGTTGGAGTAGTCACAGTGCCTGTCGTTTTGTCATCGAATCCAGAGACCTTCTCTTCCCCTTGAGGGTACTGAATAGTGTTGAACAGGGCTCGGTAGGCATGGGCCAGGCCCCAGCACGTTGCAGTGATCCGTGTCTCTCTGGAGTTGCCAGGGTGACAGTTGCCAGTTGCCAGCATACTTTTTCCAAACACTTTACTAGTTTTTCAGGATTCTGCACTTGTTCAGGGGTGAAGTTCCAAAACACTGGGCGTGCCCATTGGCCTAGGTACTTGCCCATCTTGTCCCACACACCCTGCCACTCATAATT
>NW_008794890.1:3110149-3142640 GCF_000699145.1 Aptenodytes forsteri | reverse complement strand
GTAATAATAATAATAGAAGAATATACAAAGCAAGTGATGCACAACGCAATTGCTCATCACCCGATGCCCAGTCAGTCCCTGAGCAGCCATCGCTGACTCCGGCCAACTCCCCCCAGCTTATATATTGAGCATGACGTCACATGGTATGGAATATCCCTTTGGCCAGTTTGGGTCAGCTGTCCTGGCTGTGCCCCCTCCCAGCTTCTGGTGAAAAGTCCTTGGCTTAGTATAAACACTGCTTAGCAACAACTAAAACATCGGTGTGTTATCAACATTATTCTCATGCTAAATCCAAAACACAGCACTATGCCTGCTACTAGAAAGAAAATTAACTCTATCCCAGCCAAAACAAGAATACCTGTAAAAAGCAGTATAAAGTACAGGACGATGTAAAGCAAGAAAAAAAATTAGTTTGATCACTTTATGCTTCAGTGTATGTGATAATAGGAGGGTACAAAGCCTATTAGAGAGGAGTATGACAGCATTTGATTCTAAACATATTCCTTGTGCCTGAATGCTATTACAAGTCCTTTCTATTCCTGAAGATACTCCTCAGTCTGTTGAGGATAGATGAGAGTCTTGTCTATGGTCTGTAGCTGGCTCAGTTTGATCTGTGATGAATCCAACTGCTTGATGTCTTCAAAAAATGATGCCTGTCCCTGGATATTTAAATGCATTCTCTGTCAATTCTAGTGTTCCTATTGAATGCAACTGCAGAGTGCCAAAGCAAAGACAGAGCCTTTTATTTTCTCCAGAAAATACTGTATTTTGATGCATAAAGTAATAAAATAAAAATTTGCTTTTAAACTAGTATTATGGCTGATATATATCTAGAAGCTATATATGGCAGTGTATGTTATGTGTAAATATTTATTCTGCCTGGGATGGGAGTTACTGAGGATGCTATATAAATGATCCAGAGCAAGCCTGAACCAAATGTGATATGTTGTTATACTCTTACACATTTGAAGCAGATCCAGAAGAGTCATGACTCTTCTTTCTACTTTGCCTTTACTGGTTTTAATTTTTCTAAAGAAGTAGCAAAAAGTAAGGGTTTTCATTGCAGCAAATCTCATTTTTCTTCTCTACAGGTGCTGACATCTTTTATACCATCTCTTCATCACTCAAAGGCACCTTTTTAATTGGAGAGCTCATTATTTCAAAATGTTGAATTGGAGCCACATGAGCTGACCTGGAGGGAGCTGCGTTCTCTGGCTCGCAGGGGCAGCAGAGTTAGTAAGATGATCTATTCAGAGGTTTTTTGCTGGCTAGAAAGGGAAACGTGCTAAACAAAAACAACAAATATTTTAAAGCACAATATGTCAGATGGTTAAAAGCCAATGCAAAATGCTCAAGATCTAACAGTATTAAATGAAGTACTGCGTATTGCCACTCTGCTAAAACAATGCATCATGAAGTTAAAAACAAAATGATTTGAATGATTCTTCAGTGCTATTATTAATAGTAACCTGCTTCTGTAGATGAGGAGGAGACGGGCAGAGAAAGACTAAGCTCCTCTTACCTCACGGGAGCATTCTTAGTTGTAGTGCCAATATCATTGCAAGGCTGCACGCACAGCTCATTTCTTTACATGCAAGAGACTCCTTGGGTTATCATTTCCAGACAGGTGTCTGGTTGGTTTGGGAAGCAAGATGTAATACTCCCAAAAATTTCTGTGGTGACTTTTAATGCAGATCAAGTTTTTTCCAAGTATTCTCCATTTATCATGTTTCATGTTTATCATAATTCTCTGAAGTCTTGACACCCTTCTTTCTTCTCATAATTCTTGAAGATATGTGGATGGCTTAAAAAAAAAAGATAAAAATGAGTTGAGTGCTTTGCTATTTAAGCTCTCAGAAGTGGGCCTTTTCAAGGACTGTTACTTTAGATTGCAAGATCACTCTGCTATTCAGCTCACCTTGTTCTTTTCCACAGCTGCCTCTGTATTTCTTCATCTGAATGTATAAGCAACGAGGTTGTTGACACTGTCATTGAACATCGTCTTCTGGTCTGGCAAAGAAGCTCTCAGTTAAAGTGTAAGGACTTTGTCTGTTCTGAGTTATTGTTCCAATCCTTGCCTGTAAGCTGCTGTGGATAAACATTGTATCTCTCTGCCAATTCTTACCTTTATTTTTAATGTTGAGTATAAAGCAGTAGAGGCTGATGACATTTTAAGTGGTGTAATTTCTTAGTGGGGGGGCTCTTCACTGCGTAAATATTTTATAAGAGCTAAATACTGAACAGGGCTGGGCAGCTACAGCTCAGTACTGAAATGAATAGAAGTAGTAGTTAATTTTGTAAAAAAGCACTGAAGTGGTGTTACTGAAAATGCTTCACACCTTAAACATGAAATGTTAGTGTCTAGTGAAGGCTGATAGTACGTGGCAGCCCTTACTCAAAGCTTCGGCTACTGTCTCTTCCTGGCATGTTGTATTTTATGTAGTGCTCTCACTGAACATAGTTGGACTTCACAGGGAGTAGGAGAAATGTTTATTGAATGAAAACTATCTATTAAAAGTCCCTCAAGAGACAAATCTATCACAAACGGATTTGAAATCATATGGCAGCAAAATGTATTAATGCTGCTGCTGAAAAAATTTTGAGTACTGGTGGGGTATGCTCCAAAATTGATTATATTATCCTGGCCCATGCTTCAGCCTTGTCAACTTTTGTATCAATATGAACTGCAGGGGCATAAGGGAAGTTCTCATACATGTGTCTTTCTTGGTATTGTGCCTTTGAGGACTTGTGCTAATACTTCAGGCTGTGGGCATGCTACTCCACTGCGATATTTATGCAATGCTCAGCAAGAATGTGAATCCTCTGCACCTTAAGGGCACGTGGACAAGGAATTGGCTTGCAGAAGAGAACAAGGGGAAAATGGCATGGGGTATTTCCCTCCTAAATATTGAAGCTTTTTTTTCCTTCTGGTTTCAGCTGGACTAAACTGTTGCAAACAGTGAACTTCAAGTAGAATATATTAACTGAAGTTCACAGGTACAACTCAGCTTTAACAGTTGCCATTTGATTCTCACTGAAAAAGCAAGTTCCCCCAAGGTAGTTCTACTCAGAGTTGTAATATAATTGTAATAATTTAAAGAGCTGCCAGGTGGTACACCAGGGTATTTCAATGAGTACTCATAGCCATGAATTTGTCTATCAGTTCACAAATATTATTTGTCATAAACTGAAAGATTTCTAGATGAAGCAAAAATGAGACAAAAGATTTCACTTTTATGATGAGTAAAATATTGCCCAGAGATTGTAAAGGCATTTTAATAAAGGCAGCCTCAGAGAGAAGAGTGATGGCAGGAATACAACATACGGTGTAAGCAGATCATCTTTGGTGCACATACTGCTTTTATGGGAAGTGCAAGGCCAGGATTACTGGTAGGCTCCAGATGCTTTCCCATGCTCTGGAGATTCAAAGGTGCAGTAAATCCAATTTAGCTGAGCAGTTGAGCAAGGTTTACAACTGCTTTGTGTCACTAAAGTGGAGCAAAGCAACCAGACCTTATGCATGAATGTGGCCTATAAACGTCAAAGAAATGAAGGGCATGGAATAACAGTATGTCCCCGAATCCTTCGCACAATTCACATGTATCCGAGGCTGTAAGTGTGTGTGAGTGTAGTTGTATGTCCAAATGGATGAATAAGTATGCAACAGCATGTGCTGAATACATGGTTACGTGTTTGTGCCAGAGTGAGTATTTTGTGGGTGTTTTCTGCTTTTGGTTATTTCACCATATTACTGAAGCAACTGCAACTGTTTTTTAAAACACTGGAAAATGGCATTTTTTTTCTGATAGCGCTATAAGGCACTATATGTAAAGCGTGTGTGAAATGATCTCATCACTCCTTTTGTCCCCATTATACATAACAAAGTGATTTGCAGGTTTTCTCTCCTGCTTCCTCTTTATTCACTTCTGCATTATTTTAAAAATTGTGACTCTCCGTGTGTTGAGTGTAGAGTTTTTTCCTGTGATGTAACTCAAATTTTATGGCTATTAGTTACGGTATCAAACTGGCTAAGGGCTATTAGGCAATATCACAGGCTATAACAGTAGTAAATCTTTAACTCTACTTATAATATGCAGAAAACTACAACCCATAAACTTTTTAAATGTTCAAGGTAAAAGAAGAGCTAATGTTGCTGGCAGTTTTACAATGTTTACGTAAATGTTACCTTACTCATGGCAGAATAAAACCAATGAGTTAGAGACTCTAAATGGAGCATAGTAAGACTGCTTATTAAGGGAAATGTCCTGAAACTGTTGTAGCTGAGGATAAGGAATGTAAGATCATGGGAGCCCAATGAATAAGTGGTTTTTTTCCTCCCAAATTTTGTATTGGATTGTACTTTAGGATTTGTGACAGACCTCTTAGTTGGCCAAACCTTTGAGGCAGATTTATTTAGACCTTACTCTTAGCCATTCAGAGAATACTTAAAAGGCTCTTTAACTTAAAAAGATGTTTCATTGGATTACTCATTAGAATAAATAGCTTTTTTTTAAATAGAAGATTAGATAAGACAGAATAATACAAAGGATTAATACCCAACTCTCCCCCTACCCATGATATCCTTGCAGGTCAGTCTGTCTTTCCAGGCATTGGTCCAGTCGCCTCGGTGGCTTTTGGGAGCACAGCAAACTCTGCTCCCTCGCCAGCTTTTCCTGCAGCCACTCAGTCCTACCTTTCTTGCCTCCCTGCTCCTCCTTATAATTTCTCTGCTCAGCTCCCCTCCTTCCTGGGAATTTTTCTGAAAAAAAAAGGGTCGCTTAATCAAAAAGGCTTTTTTTTTTTTCCCTGCTCTCAGATAAAGATCAATTCAAAAAGCTTCAGGTGGCTTGAGATGTTGATCCTGTGTGACATAGCACTCGCCTTTGGGGCCCAAGCAGTACCCCAATCTTACAGCATGCCAGCCAGCTCTAGCACTCTCTGGAAGACACTGGTGTTGCTCTTGGGGAGCATCTTCTTCCTCCAGCCCCGGCAGCTGAGCTGAGCACTGGCCCCGTTGCTGGCCGTGAGTAGTCCCATCACTGCTGCCTGGCAGCCGAGGGATTTGCAAGGGTTTGGCTTACAGGTTTGTTGAGTGCTTGGATGCAGACAACCTCACTGTTATCTAATCAACAGGTTTGTGCTAAGCGGGGTTTAAGGCTTTGATGCAGTTAAAATACATGCATTTATTCATAACACCCAGAAAGTGAAGAGATTAAAAAAAAAACCAAAACATGCTTGCTTTCCCCATTGTCAAGTCCTCAAGGGTCTTCACAGGTTTAATACTCTTATCTCTATTGTCCATTTAAGTAGAGAAAGGCTGTGTCTTATCAGAATAGAAGTTTCCTCTCCATACAGTTTTAAACACATCTTTACTATAGCAGGACTGGTTGTAAAAAACCTTTCTGCTTCAGTGGGATTTAAAGGTCTCTCCTCCTGCTCTGCTGGCTGCACAACATCCTTCAGCAGGGTTTGGGCTCTGCACTGGACTTTACATTCACTATTTATGTGTATGTTAAAACTTTAGATGAAGCCAACATCTAAACCATGTAATTGGACACACATACTGTTGTCTTTTGAATGAGACCAGACATGTTCTTGCCCAGCATGGCTGGCTACCACAGCTGGTTTGGGATGTTTGATTCTCAGAGTCTTTTCTTCCATACCATAGTATCTGGATTCTACAAAGATGGTCAGGTGCATCATCAGCTTAGCACTGACAGATGAACTGAAGCAATTTACCACTGTCATATACTATGATCGCTTAATTTAAACTAAATCTATTCTTGGGGTAAGTAAAGCTGAATATTTTGCATTTGCTGCAGACTAGGGACATACCTATTTGCAAATATTGCAGAACAACTTCTGTAAATCAATGAGACACAGAAATGCAATAACCTGCCTAGATTAATGAAACTGCTCTCTACAGTTTGAGAAAGAGGTTTCCTTCTCTCAGTGCAGGTTTTTCCTGAAACTAAAGCCACCTTTTTAAAAGGGCCTATAGATGCTGTTTTCTGAATTCTTTCGTAACTTGGCTTGCTGTCTGGAAATAGGTTAGAAAAAAAAAGTATGAATCATTTGCCAGAGAATATATGACCATGCCAAGGTTTGGTATTTTCTTTTGTTTGGTGTCCCATAATGCAGTATGGAAGCTGCGAGCCAAGTTTATTAGTATTGTACTGATATGTAAATAAGAGCATCTGCAATGTGCTCAGTTATAATAGCTGCAAATTGGGTAGTGCTTTGGTTTCCTGGTTACTAATCAGGCTATCTGTATTTAATTGGGTACATTTCAAACTATCCATAGGTTTCATTTTCCAGCTAGTCCACAGAGGTACGTTTATGATGGAAAGTGCTTCTGATTTTGTAGTTAATTCAGCAGAAATAGACAAGCTAATCTATTTTAAAATCTTAGTAACCACACTGATCTCTTCTTCTGGATTGAAACTAGCACACTTCAAACCCCTTAATTTTTCTGTTGTTTATATGAAATGTCATTCTACTAAATTGCGTTGTGAAAGGTGTGCAAAAAGCTCATGATGGTCGTCAGAGTCCAAATCTAAAACTGCTTTTTAAAATTGCTTCCTGTCAAAGAATGATTTATTATTTTAATTTTCACTACAGCAGTTAAGAGGGTAGAAAAGATTCTTTTGAATGACTTTTTTCACCTGACATAACCTCATTGCAGCTTCAAGGTATTTACTTTGCCAAAGCTATAACCAGTATCCACACCTTTTACCTGCCCTAGAGCTCTCCAGAGATCTCTAACCCGTGCCATTGCAACCTCCTGCTTTCACTGATTTTATACAATTTTGAAAGTCTAAAACCTCCTTTAGGAGGAAGGTGTCAGCTTAAACTATGGTTAATTCAGCTTTGAAAGAGAGAGCAATGGGAAACCTGTAACAAAAATATACTATAATGCTGCTGCCTTTCATCCTGGCTAGTCCTAAAATGAATTCAGAATCTACTGAAGTCCATGGCAGAAAGGCAATCACTAGATACTACCAAATGTACACAGCTCAAATCGGTCTGATAACACTGAATTTTGGCTTAAGGTTCAATGCAGTTTGTTTCATGTTACTATGCATGTATGTTCCTTCTGTCAAGAGTGTGTCGTGTCTTTTCTCATCATAGACTCCCATGCTAACTATTAGTGATTTCAGCTCGCCACGCGGATGACCCACCTTATCTCTTCACTCCATCTGTCTTTGCTGTCATTCCTTCGGTTGACCTGCAGTGAGGCTTCACCTGCCTCACTCGAGGGCTCTTTGCTTGATTTGACCCTCATCATGCCCTGTAACTGATTTTTCCACTGCCAAATGCCTTCACTTAGCCCATCACCTGCTCCCACTCAGCACTGGCTTCCTTTGTCTTTTCCTTGATGCTGAGTCAAACATTGCCAACAAGTTTCTACCTCCTCCCTGATCTAATCTCAGTAAAACCTCATTTTTTCTAATCATGATCTTTCTTTCCCACTTCACTTTCTTTCTCCAGCGCCCAGTGCTGGTGTGCTGTGGCATGTCCTCATATCCCAGAAAAGCCCGGATGGAAATCTTGTGGCCAAGGTGGATTCCTCCATGGCAAGTTTGTTCTCCCATGTTTTATTTTGCCAAGTCTTTTTAGCTGAGTGTGCCACCTTCACCATTATGGGAACAAGCCGCCTTATTTTCTTTAAGGAAGAAATTAATGGTCCTCTTTGTTTCTGACATGCCTACAGAGGACTTGACAGAATTCTGACTGAAACTGTCCCATTGCTTCCCATCTGCCTCTTGATTGAGCTGCTTTTTTTTACTTGGCTTGTAAGCTTTTCGGGAAGAAAGTTTTCAGTTTGCTCAGTTTTTGCATGGGGGTAGCACAATGGGATCCATAACGAGATACCTCAGTGGTAAGATAAAACAAATATAATAGTAACGCTAATTAACTGCACACTAATGAAAGTTCATTGTAAGTGCTCGCAGCTTCTTTTAGGGATCAAAATAAGGACTTCCCCTGCTGCAGTTGGGAGTTTATAACAGGGGTTGTATCACCCTACATCTGCCCTATTCTTATCTTCTTTCCGTAAGCCTCCACTCATAGCCACTATCAGACACCACCCTGGGCGCTCTGAAATAATTCTATTGCTGGTCTGCTTTTATGTCCCATTTCTTTTCTTTTAACTCAAACCTCCTCCCCCCTCATATCTTTCTGACCACCAGCTTATTCTCAATAAGGAAGAGGTTTTGTACTATGTGTTTTGAAAGCTCCCTGGACATTTTGCATGCCCCTGCACTATAACTACTGTTAGTAGCATAGTGCTCTAGGGAAAGGGAGTCTTGAGTACTTATGAAGTTTGTTTGCAGTGCAGTGAGTTTTAAAGAGGAATGGAGCAACTGCACTCCCTTTTAGAGCTGAAATGCAAATTTTGCAAATGAATACTTGAACCACCATTAATAATCTCAGCATACAGAAATTATGTGAAAAGTCAGAGAAAATCCAGGACCCTCTGAAATCAATTGCGGTCTGTTGTAGTGTTTATTCCAGGTATTTGTAATATGAATGAAAAGGATGCTGATAAGGTGCAATTAAAGTATTTTTGATAGATGTTAAAGTTGAAGGGACAGCAGCTTATGAAAAAATAGATTTAAGTTCAAGACTGTATTAAATGTGTTTCAACAACACATGCTGGAACTGGAAGATTTTAACTATGCAATCAGGAGAATGAAACTCTAGATTCATATGTTTCAAAAGTGCAAAATCAACAGGTTTTTTGTGATTCATTTTGTGTGAATTTAAAAGAGTAGATCTGAGGATTTACAAATACTTTAATAAAAAGCTTTAGCCCAATATGCGAAGGTGTAAGTTAGCTTGGATCTTACTGTTGTTTGGTTTATAACTTTTGGATTCTTGGAAACTCTTGTACTGATATAATGTTTGATCTAAATTTTTGGCTTGATGCTTCTAACAACAAAGACATATGGCTGTTCAGCAATGATTGTTTCAGGTACAGAGAAAGTCAAGGTAGGTGATGTAAAGCAAACAACCAGACTGAAAGCATAGACAGTCTCAGAAAGAACTTTGTGTAAGTGGCAAAGCAACCAATATGTTATTAAAACAAAACAAAACAAAACTGTACTAAAACAAGTCAATTTTCAAGCAACTAGTGAGGTTACCACAATGTACTTAGTTGCAGGCACAATATATTTGGAACAAAAAACTCTTCGAAACTTGTGATTCATAATAAGTAGGTTAAGAAATGGTTATTAGAAGGGGAATATTCAAGGTAAAAAAACCTTAAAAATTTGCCTTCTCATATCTATGCTTTTAGTGTTTATCTGTGTTTATATCTGTGCTATAATTTGCACTTCACGCTCTATGGGGTGAATCTTGAACAGGAGTGAAAAAAAAAGAGAAAAACCTTTTATTGTATTTAAAAGAGTAAAAGCTAGAGATAATGTGGCTTGAAATTACTTACAAAAGTAAAAGTTCTAGGATTAAATGCCTTCTAAACACAAATCCTTAAACCTTTAGGGATCTTGTGATGTTAAGCATCACTTAGGAGAAAAATGCCTTGTAAAAGGTATAAATAAAAGGACAATCTTTGAATTTTAATAAAATACCCATACGTAAAGAGGAAATTAAAATCGGTGTTAAAATTACTACCGGCCAGTTTATGTTCTCTGGAGGAATGAGGAAACATTTTAAACAAATCTCAACGTTGAAGAAACATTTATAATATAACTCTCTAATACAACTTTGTATTATAACAAGTGCAGCATGTTAAGAACAGTAGCCTTGTAATCAACAGTGAATGACTGAAGAAAATGGAGTATTATTGCCTTGGTTGGACTACGGATTTTCAGAAGTTTTGGAAATACGTCTGGATAATCATTACACCTCTCTAGACAGTGATCCAAAGTAACAGATGTTGTAAGACCTATGAGTGTACGACCTTAATCAGCAGTATATAGGTTTAGACTTCATTTCAGTCCTAGTAAAGTGGCCTTGTGAAGACCACTGGCTTCAAGCCAATGTACACCTTCTGTGTATATTTCTGAATCATGGTGTAATTCCCTGGTATTCTTTTAATTATGGTGCTGGTTTTTCTTCACTAGATTCAAAGGCGTTTTTAATAGGTGCATGCTTATTTTTATTTGTAAGAATTTATGACGTTTATCACCTTTTTATCAGGGCATCCCATTACTAATGCTTAAAACGATCGAAAACTGAAAAAAGACAACCCTTATGATTGATATTTCCTGGAGGTCATTCTCACTTGCTTAGTACAAAATTATGAAAGAAAAATTTTCCAAATGCCTTTTTAATACAATCGATCAAATCCTGTAACAGGACTGCATAGGAGCCTAAGAGGAACTGATTTGTCTCTAAAGCATTAATCCACTTTTAATAAACAGTGCAGATACTGCTGTCACATTTTGCAGCAGAAAATTCCTGAGGAATAATGTGAATGGAATCAAGAAATGTTAAATTACACTAATTTGAAAATTGTACAGATGACATTAATTTAGGAAGATAGTCTTGGAGGAACATGACTGAGAAAAATTGCAGTCTATTTAAGGGTAGAATTGGAGGAGAATTGAGTAAGAAAATGACGTTCGGGTTTAGCAATAATACAAGGAAAATGTTGGGAGCTAGCAGGCAACCGTTCTGAAGCTCAAATCTCTCCTGATCTTGGAACCATCTTCCCAGATGGAGGGAGATTTAGGGGGGTAGATTTAGACTAGATATAAGGAAGAAATTTTTTACGCTGAGGGTGGTGAAGCACTGGAACAGGTTGCCCAGGGAAGTGGTGGATGCCCCTTCCCTGGAAACATTCAAGCTCAGGTTGGACGGGGCTCTGAGCCACCTGATTAGTTGAAGAATGTCCCTGCCCATGGCAGGCGGGTTGGACTAGATGGCCTTTAGAGGTCCCTTCCAACCCAAACTATTCTATGATTCTATGATTCTATGAGATGACAGGCAATGAATGCTGCTGGAAAATGTGCAGGCTGATGGAAAAATGAAATGTTTGGTGTGCTGGTGCTCCTCCGGGAGCCGGCTGGAGTGCTGCTGGAGGAACTGGGTTTCCCGCTGGCTCACCTTGATCTCGGGCAGCTTCTGAGTCCCAACACGTCCCAACTCCCCATGTTTGCGGCTTGTGCTGAGCTGGAGCTCTAGCTCCTGGGGTGTCTGGCTCTGGTGCAAGTTGCTGATGTGATAGTGATTTCGTTTAGGAGGGAACTAGGAAATATGTGGCTTTTGTTCCAAATCAGCATGAAGCCAAGTATCCAATTGTTGTTTAAAATACAATAGCTCTGGCCTGGAAATTGCAGATGAGTGGAACCCCTTTTTTGCCCTGTACCATTCAGATTCAGGGTAGTGGCAGCCCTGTGAATAAGCCAAATCTTTAGCTATTCTCCAGCATTGGCCTAGTTTCAAGTTGGCATAGAGTAGTTTAAGGCAATTATAAGGTCTATGGCAGCCAATGTCTCTGCCTGCCCCTTTTGTAGAGGCAAAGGGAAGCAAAAAGCACCTGCTGTTTGAAGAGCATCAAGAAGCAGGGGTGGAGTGACTGTGTTAGGGCTGGTGACACAAAATGGGAAAGCAATGATTTCAGGGATTAGTAGTTTGCCAGCAGAGCATCTGGACTTTGTTACCATGTAAGAGTTCAGGCCAGCAGCAGCGAAGTCTCATTGTTCAGTAGCTGCACAGGCTGTGCAGAGCTGGACAACACACAGCACGAGTTGTTCGGGGACATTCATCAGCAGAGAAGGACCGAACACGCTTTTCCTCCTTCCTTTTTAGCCTCCAGTGACCTTAATGGTGTCTATCCATCATAATCCTGCCAAAACTAACCCCAAAATATTTGATAGAAAGAGTGACATCAGAAAATGTAGACATCTATATGGCTACACAGAGTAGTATCCAAAGAGCTGCTTTGGTAAGGTGTTTTAGAAATTTCTTTTTGCAGAGACCTAAACTTTTGCCAACACAAACCACTATGGAAAGAAAACTAAGACAAAAGCTCTTTTCTTTACATCAAGTACCCCAAGAATTGGCAGGATGAAAGAAATATATGTTGAAGTGAAAACAGCAGCTGCAAAACTATTGCTTTGACTGAGTAGCAAGATGTTAAAGTTTATGAGGAACAGTAAGCATTTACTTATTAAGGAAATTAATCATTAAGGAAATGACAGCGCCCGGCTGCAATCATATGAATGGCGAAAGAGCTAAGATTTAGCACTGTGCTAACACCAAACGGATGGTGATAGAAGGGGGAAAGGAACCGGGTGACGAAGACAAAGGAGCTGGTATACAGTCCCAGAAAGAGAAAAAGAGCCTGCCGCTCTGCATAATACAACAAATGCAGTTTCACCAGCTGCAAAAGAGGCTGCAAATTAACCTAAGGTAGTGAAGAATAAAAATAGTCTTGGAAGTTAACAGGTCACTGCTCAGTTAGAGGAAACAACTGTGTAACCATTAAAATCGCAAGTCAGAGGACTGCAAGCAAATGAGCAAAATGTGGAAATGGATAAGGGGTATTTGAGAGCAAATAATGGGGAAATTCTGGTGGTTCTCAGTTTGAATAAAAGTAATGACCTTAACCAACACAAAGCGCTCAACAGAAGGTAAATGCACGACTCCGTTAAAGGCTGTAAGTGTTAGATAAAAGTGATGTCTAATGGGGAATATAAAAAAAGATGGCCTTAAAGATAGTGTACATGCAGGCTGTAATGCAAGCATTTATTTTGATGTCAGAGGGCTAACGGCTGCAATATTTTAAGATGAAACTTTAGAAGTTTGATGAGAATGAGAGAAAAGTCAAGTTGCCCCGGGTTATGCCCACATGTTTGATCTCGGCATTGCTGCTGTTCTGTCCGTGTCTTGAGGTCTTTCCTGAAGCTGCTCACTTCTGTGGGGCAGTGTCTTCAACAGCTGGGTCAGGCCTTCGATGGTTCAGCTAATGACTCTGCAATAGCCAGATTAGATGACTGCAGCTTGTGCTCTGCTGGTGAGGAATACAGCGGCGCTTCGGTAGAGTGCAGTAGCTTTGCTGTCAGTAATTGAAATGATCCTGAAAGAAATGAGCAATAAAATAGTTTTGTTTTTAAAGCAGTAGTGATAAAGGAAAACAATTCTACTGCAATTATGCTGCTAAAAAAAAAGGAAAAGGGGTAAAAATAATTCTGCAACATCTCCTTGGGAATATCTACCCACTAAATGGTGGATGAGCAAAATACTTGAAAAATATTCTTTAATTTTAAAGTTTGGGTTAATTAAAATTGAAGACAGGATTTCCTTATAGGGAAGAGAGAATGAAAATAAAAGCAGAGGTATTCAAAACTTGATGGAAATATCCCTGGTCCTTTTGAAGTTCCCACATTTGCATTGGAGTAGTGTTTGATGGTGTCACGCTTCTGTGGCAACAAAGCTTTTTAATGTTAGTGGAACCTCATTTTTTATTTCTTTTTTTTTTTTTTTTTTTTTTTTTTTTTTTTTTTTTTTTTTTTTTTTTTTTTTTTTTTTTTTTTTTTTTTTTTTTTTTTTTTTTTTTTTTTTTTTTTTTTTTTTTTTTTTTTTTTTTTTTTTTTTTTTTTTTTTTTTTTTTTTTTTTTTTTTTTTTTTTTTTTTTTTTTTAAAGTCAGGCTTATTCTTACCTGAACTTGGAGATAGCACTCAGTCTCAAAAAACAAAGAACAAAAACCACCCCAAAACAACCAACAAAACAAAAAACAACACCCCCAAAATAAAAAAAAAAACCCCAAACACCTCCAAAAACAAAAAACAGGTAGGAAAGCAGGGCAAGGGGGGGAGAAGAATAGGTTAGTTTTTTGGTGTTTTTTTAATTTTATTTTATTTTTTAATTGCAAGCCTGTTGTCTAGATGGAAATGTTGACACAAGGCTTCTGCAGCAGGGGTTGAATTTCTGGCAGATGGCCCTCTGCATCTCTAATAAAAGAAAATCACAGCCAGTAAAAAATAATTGGAAGAGAAAATCCTGAGAATGAAATGTCAAATAGCACTGGAAATGTTAACACAGGAGAGAAAATTGTTAGTAAATATATAGGTGAGACTAAAACCTCTCCCTTTATGAGTGGAAAAGGGCAATTATAGATGAAGGGCAAATACCCTGATATTAAGTATCTAATTGGGATTATTTATCACTGCTTATTAGAAGAAGGGTTGGGCATCTTAATGATATATTAAAATTATAAGCCCAGAGAGCAGCGATTCTGTGTAAGGCGATTCTGCAATATAGACAGTACCCGAATGCTTTGTGAGAAATTAGGAGCTTTAAAAGCGGTAGGCCATAAAAAGCAGCAATTCTTGCTTTTTATGGGGCAATCCTTGAAAAAAAGCGATGGTGAGGCAGCCCGTGCTGCATTGTTGTGTCTCAAATCATTAAATCCCAGCAGTGTTTCCCATGCAGATTACTCGCTATAGGAGAATTAGCCTTGGTGGTGGCAGAAGAAAATGGTTGCAGTTGCTACTGGTTCCAGTTGAGTGGGGACACTGGAGGGGCAGTGGGGAGAGGCTGTATTATATGTCCCTGTCTGGCTGCAGCGGTGCAACGTGCACGGGTTTGTGTTCTCCAGCTGCCTGACAGTATTTGCACCAAAAAAAGGGTGCAATACCCATTTTGGGTAAAATGAGCCAAGTTGGCCAAGGCTTGTTATAGAAGATCGTCGAAACCATCTCAGCTCATGTTGATTGTGGTGGGTTAGGACTTGTGCAGGACAAGTTTGAGTTTGTGGCTTGGTGGTTGCTGTTATTTCCGCGATGATTAGCAGTAACTGCTTATAAATCTAATACTGATGCAGATCCCATTGTTTTCTTTCATATCTTTGTTATATGATGCAGGGGCAGGAAGAGATTTGCAGTTCATATAGGAGACCAGATATAAGAAAAAATGGTTGTGAACAGGTACGCGGAGCAAGGGTTTGTGGGTGGATAAGTGAAGGGAGGGTGGCAGCAACAGGCCAGATTAAAAATTCCTCATAAAAATTTAACTTTTTTTGACTTGTAAATGTACAAAATCCTTCTCTATTATCTTGGCAGGTCTTGACTGTGCTAAACTCCATTCCATTCATGTGCAAGATGTAAACACCTGCTCAGACATTCCCTGTCCTGTAGGCAGTTCAGCAGCTAAAATTCAGATTCAGAAATCAGCTGCTTAGTGGTAAACCGTTATTGTGCAGGTAAGCACCTTGGAAACCATGCAGCTGTCACTGCAAGATGGTTATTTAAATATTTAGAAACAATATGACTATGGAAATCTGTAGTCTGAGTGCGACTGAGAAACCTTTATGGCTTTTTAATGAACCAGCCCAAACAAGACACGGTGGCAGGCTGAAACGAAGCAAACAAAATGCCGCCTTTGAGCTGCATCTTTGTCACATCTCCACTTAGGTGGTTGTATCCCACCTCACGCCTATGTCAGTAGTTTGTCATCCAAGGCAGAAAGATTTAAAAGAAGTGCCAGAGGTCACAGGGGGAAGTGTGATAGTGGAAATTCAGCTGTATTGACTATTTGAAGTCCCTGGCCATGACATCTACTACCTGGCATTTTCTGCAGGCAGCAAGGCTGATAGAAAACAAGAGGTGGATACCAGAGAATTGCTTCATTAAATACATTTCCGTGTCCAACTGGCTTCTGTGTGCTAGAGAAGTAAAGTGAATTAAGCGGATATAAACATAAAATAATACAAAAGTGAATAGGACATGAAGCTATATTGAATATACGAGAATAAAAACTTTAGATCAGAATATATTTGTTGTCACCACTTCTTAAAAGAAACTTCCAAGCAGGCTATTGGCTCTGGGGGTGGGAAAGAGCTTGGGGAATATTTAATCTTTAGGAGCAGGTCTGCATTGTGTGGTGTGGGGTGTTTCTTGGCTTTTGTGCATGCAGGACTGTGTTAGCCAGTAACTGTTTTAGCTGTGCCTGTGGCTAGCAGTGAATCCAGAGATATCAGCAGCTCACAGAGGGGTTGTCCTCTGTGAATTTGGTAGGTCTTGGGAAATCTTCCTTGTCTGCTTGGAGACAGATTCAGCCTGCTAGCGCAGGTAGTGAAGACTTGGTGTGTCCTTCCACTCTCTCTGTTCCTGCTAGGAGAGAAGAAATATATCCACCCGACAAGCTGTTCCTGCTCTCAACATGACAGTTTATTTATGGGTTATTAATGCCCAGTGTCACGGTAGAAACTGGCTTTTGCTTTCACCCACCGCAAATCATGAAATAGTGCACTTGCATCAGAGGGCCTGGAAAACAGGTGGTTCAATTATGTACTTACTACCTGCAAAATGGGACTGGAATCCAGGCTGAAGGCAAGATGGTACTTGTACAAGATGGTACAAGTACCACGCTGCCAGTGGGGATGCATGTCTGTGCTGCTTCTTACAAGGCTCATAGAGAATATTTCTACATAGAATCATAGAATAGTTTGGGTTGGAAGGGACCTCTAAAGGTCATCTAGTCCAACCCCCCTGCCATGGGCAGGGACATCTTCAACTAGATCAGGTGGCTCAGAGCCCCATCCAACCTGAGCTTGAATGTTTCCAGGGATGGGGCATCCACCACCTCTCTGGGCAACCTGTGCCAGTGTTTCCCCACCCTCAGCGTAAAAAAATTTCTTCCTTATATCTAGTCTAACTCTACCCTCCTTTAGTTTAAAGCCATTCCCCCTTGTCCTGTCGCATGGGAATATTTTCACACTAGTCCAATATTTTCAAGGTCCAGTACGAGTAATCTGAAAGTGGGATGGGCGTAGCTGGATTGGCTGAAGGGAAAAAAGAAGTAACATATGGTTTGTATTCTCCCACCTGGCAGCATAGCCCAGAGCCTTGAGGGCAAAGATTGGAAAGTTAATGCTATAATGGGGGCTCATAGAGCAGGAATGTTATATATGTTGCTTTTTCCTGTCTGTCGCATTGCTATAGTGGTGCATTACAGTGACAGTTTGCCAGCTCTCAGTTTGGGATAGATATTTTGTGCTTGTGACACCTTGATCCCTCTAATTAATAAATGCTTGTAACTCAGTCTCATGAATCTTCCTTATTTTGGCAGGCATCTGCATGCAACCAAAATGATTTATTAACAAAACTGAAAGGAAGAAGAGGGCCCATTTAGAAATTTGTAATGCAGGAGTAGATAAATTGAGTGTAATTGGCAGTGCATGTTTAAGTGTGCAAAATGTTAGATAAAAGAAAACATTGCAAAATAGAGAAAATAGCCTCAGAGCCCAGGGAAGCAGGAGACTCGGAACGAGGTCCCTTCTTCAGGAGGAATTTTCAGGTAGCGTGTAGGTGGGGAGAGTTGCATGGCAGTAGATGAGTATGTACACTCATCTCACAGCTGGCTAGAGAGTTTGGCAGTGCCTGCGGGATGTGGAGGGGAAATACATTAGGAGCTGGGTCTCACCATGGTTGAGCAGGGATCACAACTGCCTCTTGTGCTCTGTTGGCCACCAAGATTGGTGGGTCGTCCTGATCCTTGTTCTTCTCTTCTCTGGGAAGCATTTGTCTTTCCCAATACACATGCTAACCTGTGGGGTGGGCAGCTCACTAGTCTTCCTAACACGCACTCTTCCTCTTTAGTCTGCTAAAGGATGATCCTGCCCCTAAAATTCACCTCCAATGTGAAGCCTTGCCAGAGAAAGACCTGAGCTTCTCCAGTGCAAGAGCAGCGATACTGGCCGGGTGACTTCTGCTTTTTGGCAGTGCCTGGTACCTGTTGCAATTTTTTTATGAAGAAAATGATACAGAGAAAGGAGCTTTTATCACTGCTAGAGGTAATGAAGATCAGCCTTTTACTCTCAATAACTGGTAGCTGGTATTATGACTATTACTGTCTTACCCGTGTCAAAGTACCGCTGTGATCATGCACAAGAAAGCAAGTGTAAGTATAGGAGCTGGAGAGGGTGGGGCTTAGGGCACTAGACCTAGGAGGAGATGCTAAAGAAATTGGGCTTGTTTAGTGTACTGAAGAAGAGGCTAAGGGTGATTTAACAGCACCCTGCAGCTCCTTGAAGAGCAGGTACAAAGATGATGGAGTCAGACTCTTCTTCAGTGCCAGGTAGCATGACAGGGGCCACAGGTTGTGTCTTGTGAGGTTGGGGTTAGAGATTGGAAACAACTTTTCCACCCAGGAGGATGGACCAGCAGTGGACTCTCCGTCCTCAGAGCTTTTCACAGCTCAACCAGACAAAGCCCCGGCTGATCTGATCTAATGTTGGAGTCTCCTGGGACACTGCGGTCCTGCGGTTTTATCGAGTCTGGGCCATCTGAACGTGTAGAGCAACATAATTATGTGTAAAAGAAGGAAGCATAAGCAGAATTTGGAACAAATTTACCACCTAAACTTCACTGGAAATGTTGTGCAACTGATCGTTCACATGTACCAAAGTCAAACCATGTAGATAAGAAAAAAACCCTACCTAGGTAGGTAAAGAAATGTCAGGAGTTTTTTTTCTCTTTTGGTTTGGGCAGGGATTTGGTTGCTATATTTCAGTAGCCACTCCAGTGCAGACTGTCAAACTACCTGCTTACTGGGTTAGGATGAATAAAGCTGGCTCTTCAGAAGAGTAATATCTGTGACCTTAGTGGCTTGCCAGCAGCAGATCTTTCTCTCTAGATGATTAGACCCCTACAAGGGCACTGGCTTGAATAGAAGGCAACAACAGAAAGATTCCCATTTTCACAGGCTTAATTTGTAATAGGTTTGTACTTTCTCATTTACATATAGAAGACATAAAAAGCTGCACGTAATTAGTGCTTTGTGTATAGGATTTGAAGACTTATATCTGTTGCTCAAATGATAAACTACAAGGTCTTAACTTGAGCCATAGAGTTCTAGGATTTAATACCCTGTGGGAAACCATGTGTTATTTACTATGTTAGTAAGAAAGCAATTGACAAAAATTAAGCAAAAAGAAAAACAAAGGATTATTCTTTGTGGGGTTTGGGAGAAGATTCTTTTGCAGGTGATACAAAGAATAAAGAAGTGGGGAATCAACCTTTTACAGTATATTAATTATCTGTATAGTGATACTGGCCTTTGCTATGTATTCAACAGTAATTTTTGCTATGGAGAAAACAGTGTAAACACATGAAACTATCACATAATCACTTTTAATATTAGATGGAACATGGTTGAATTTCTCTACCAAAAATTACCTAGGGGAGAATATAATGATGTAATATATAATTAACACAACATAGTATAAATATGAATTTCCTTCCTTTAGAAATTTGTGACATGAAGACATGGTTCCATTGTCTAAATAGGTATCTTGGTCACTGGGGGATGCCCTGTCCAGCCTCCTGCTGCTGCCTGTGGAGAGCACAGGTCTCCTGGGAGGTTGCTGTAGGTCCCACCAGCAATTCTTTCATCCTGTCTGCCAGGTTGTGCCGATGTCTCTGTTAGCCTAGAGTGTAGAAAATGGCATTAAGTGATGTAAGGGTTGGCTACATCAAAGAAACGGGTGATGGGATTTTAAGGGATGATGTGAAAATCACAATTGTTGGCATTTTGAAATGAACAGCCTTCAAATAACATCATTTTTTAAAATGATGAATGCGAGGCATTGGGATGGAGGCAGACGTTCCAGCTGATATAATTGTGAAGTATTTCAGCATATAAATAGATCTGGGCATGAACCACTATGAAAGATTTTAAATCATATTTTGCATTTGATTACTTGCTGTTTTATGTACAGTTCATCTCAAGATTCTGGGGTCGACTGTCTTTTATTTGACATTCAGGATGCAAAACATCAGTGTTTCAGAGGTTTTGTGGTCAAAGCTGCATTTCAGCCTTGTAATGGAGCTGTTTTCTTTCACCAGAAATATACTCATGGTAAATTGTTTCCATATATATGGCTGCAAATATTAAATATTAAAAAGGTAAATAGTATCCTTTTCTCTGAGTATATTTAGAAACATTCATTACACAGGCAAAAAATACACATCTGTGAAACCATAGCTGTTTGGGATTTGAAATATCTAAACCCATGTAGTATTTTAATGTTCACTGTTCATTTCTTTGCTTTACAGAGTAAATAAAAAAAGAACTCTTTCTTTGTTCTTATACAAACATTACTAAAATAAAAATCTTCACTTCAGTGTGAGGTTTGCTTAAACAAAAAGGCAATATTAGGCCTTGGAATAATATTTTTGCAGCAGTTATGTGAATAATGGACTTCATCTCTGTTATTGCACAAAACCCAGAAGGAGATCCTTGGCCGGTAGAAAACATCACTCAATTTGGTTTACATCAGACAAATTTTTTTGTGTATATACAGCTCAGGGAGAAAGATGGGGGATAATCTGAGTGGGCAGAGAATCACTTTCTTTGGTGCTGTAGTCCAGAGGTCTTTGTAGCTCTGCAAGACTGGCCAGGTTCACCGGGAGCAGGTACAGGCGTGCGCTTCCCATTCAGAGGATTAACTGACGGGACCAAGCCAAAGCTTCAGTCACAGGCTGGATGGATGGATGATTTGATCTTGCGTTTGTGGATTGTTTCTTCTTTCTTCCTTCTTCTCAGTAACAGGATGTTTGTTCAGAGGGGAAAATTGAAATTTAATATGGGCATGAGGAAAGAGTTTCATCTTTGGAAACAATGATTATTGATTTTCTGATAATTCATATGTAAATACATTTGCTGTTCAAGGACATTGGATGAACTTTGGCCACAACAACCCCATGCAGTGCTACAGGCTTGGGGAAGAGTGGCTGGAAAGCTGCCCAGCAGAGAAGGACCTGGGGGTGTTGGTCAACAGCCGGCTGAACATGAGCAGGCAGTGTGCCCAGGCGGCCAAGAAGGCCAATGGCATCCTGGCCTGTATCAGAAATAGTGTGGCCAGCAGGAGTAGGGAAGTGATCGTGCCCCTGTACTCGGCCCTGGTGAGGCCGCACCTCGAATACTGTGTTCAGTTTTGGGCCCCTCACTACAAGAAGGACGTTGAGGTGCTGGAGCGTGTCCAGAGAAGGGCAACGAGGCTGGTGAGGGGTCTGGAGAACAAGTCTTATGAGGAGCGGCTGAGGGAACTGGGACTGTTTAGCCTGGAGAAAAGGAGGCTGAGAGGAGACCTCACAGCTCTCTACAACTACCTGAAAGGAGGTTGTAGCGAGGTGGGTGTTGGTCTTTTCTCCGAAGTAACAAGCGATAGGACGAGAGGAAATGGCCTCAAGTTGCGGCAGGGGAGGTTTAGATTGGATGTAAGGAAAAATTTCTTTCCTGAAAGAGTGGTTAAACATTGGAACAGGCTGCCCAGGGAAGTGGTGGAGTCCCCATCCCTGGAGGTATTTAGAAGACGTGTAGATGAGGCGCTTAGGGACATGGTTTAGTGGGCATGGTGGTGTTGGGTTGACGGTTGGACTCGATGATCTTAGAGGTCTTTTCCAACCTCAATGATTCTATGATTCTATGATTCTATGAATACTGTGAAACAGCCAGCCCTTTTCCACAAACTTTTTATAAGACATCAAATATACACAAATCTTTGTACCGCTTTATTTGAAGATATAATGCCAGTCCTTTTTTAATTATATCACACTCCATGTTCCCCTGCCTTAGTGGCTGCACTGTTATTTTTATATATAAGTAAAGCATAGGTAATGTTTAAAGGACAACGTAGCCATTGAAAAATAGTTGGTGATATTTTGGCTGAGTGCTGCTTCAGCTTTGACAGCCAGATGGAAACAAATTTCATTTGTAATCACAGGACAAGTGCTACAGTTGAATACTTACTGGCTGGAGCTGAAGGCTGGATGCTCTCTGCTCTCCCAGGAGGTCTGGCAGCTTTTACTCACGGCTCGGTGCTCACCGACGAGAGGATGGAAATGTACCACCACCTTCTGATATTTCAGTCTCTCAGTTTGTCTCTGGCACCTCTAGAGTTACTTAATTTGTTATTGCAATTCCTGAATATGTATAAAAGGAGATAATTGAGGGATTAAATCATTGATGCAGGGGGTTGCAATATGATCAGGGTCTAAGTCCTGTGAAATCAGTGGGGCGTCTCCTGTGAACTGCGATAGTCACTGCACTGCACTTATGGAGAATGGGGGGAGGAAAACCTTGCATGAGCAGATAGAGAAATCTTACTTTGCCACCGAGCTCTTCCCCCTCCATAAGTGCTGTTGGGGTCCCTCTGTAGAAGATTATGCTGAGGGATAAAAGCATAACCTGCTCCAAGCATCTACGCTTTGTGATGCTGGAGGGGGTTGATTTTGCATGCTGCCGACAGTCCTGCCCCTCTCGCGCACATGCTTTAAGTGCAGATGTACTTTAAGCACATTAGTGATCCAAAGAACTTGTTTTCCACTGCATGGTGGATTTAAACTAAATGAATGTTTATTCTTTGTACTTATCGGTGTGTAGGAGGGTGGGATTAAGTTGCATAAAAAGTAAGAAGTAAAAAGTAAGAAGCAGCATTTCTGATTTTTTTTTCTGGTCCTGATTGTGTGACTGGAGATTTGAAAAGTGTCTCTCTTGGTCAGTGAAATTCAAAAACAGATTAAGTTTTCAGTGAGAACTGATGCAATTTGGTGCATTTGAAGAAAGCGGTTTTTCAGGTAACAAAATTATGTCAAACAAGTACATAATGCTGCATTTCTTTCAGCTGTCTTCCACCAACAGGGAATGTAGGCCAAATTTTGTTCCCATTGGAGCCAATGGGAAGTCAGTGATGCTGATTTCGGAACAAGCAAGATTTGGCATGGTATATGCAGGTTGCAGGCTGAAACAAATGTGCATTAAAAAATATATATCTCGTATATAGAACATAATTTTGTTCAAGTCTGTGGAATTTTAGTAATTATATTTTCATCATTGAAGTTTCAGCTTACAAATGTAAATGTGTGCGCATTCAGAGTTCGGTCTTGCTATGAGTTTTGCCAGTAGGAACTTGCCACTGGCTTTCTGGCACTGATAAAAGCCTACTTGAATGTTCAGTATCTATAAAACAAGGTAATTGAATTAATGCATTTGAGATGGATCTTATGTAAAATATAACTGAAAGACACGTTTATATTAATTTAAAGAATATTAACATTAAAGTATTGCCTTGTAAAACAATTTAATTCAATGGTCTGGAGACAATTGTTAGCTAAATTAGTGTAACTCCTGAGAAAACACAAGAATAATTGAGTTACTCCAGATTTATGCTTGTCTATCTGAGACCAGGATCTATCTGAAGGCAGATAAAATGTTCCACATTACTGTAACGTAGTAACATTGCAGAAATATTAAAGTGTAGAAGTGAATACCGTGTAATTCAGTAATTCAGAATACAAGAGGGATGAAATAAGTTTGTTTTAGAAATCATCGTTCAGAATTTCCTGGGTTTGAGCACAGGAATCATCAGCCATACTTTTTCAGTAACATATACTACTTATATTTCTAATACGGTTTCTAGTCGTGTTCACCAGGTCTTATTCAGGATTGTTACGATCACAAAATGTTAAATACGTATAGGTCAGCATCCCAATATAACTTCACCATTATGTACTTCAACATTTTAATTTACATTCTCTTTTAGTGTGTTTTTACTTGAATTGTAAGAACTTGTAAGAAAGGTGCCAGTGGCTGAAGGTCTTTTTTTTAATCTTCAGAGCAGCTGCACCCACAAAGCTGCATTATAAAACTGCACGGTTGCCCGCAGACACAAAATGCCACAGTGTTGTTAGCAAGGGGTTGCTCCTGGGTGAGGGCATTGCAGCCTTCGCACCTAGACCCTGAACTGTTTTTACTTGAATTGTAAGAACTTGTAAGAAAGGTGCCAGTGGCTGAAGGTCTTTTTTTTAATCTTCAGAGCAGCTGCACCCACAAAGCTGCATTATAAAACTGCACGGTTGCCCGCAGACACAAAATGCCACAGTGTTGTTAGCAAGGGGTTGCTCCTGGGTGAGGGCATTGCAGCCTTAGCACCTAGACCCTGAACAAGATCTTCATCAAGGCTACCAAGAGAAGGGTCAACCCCAGCATGACGTGACTGTGGTGTCTGCAATGTGTTTCATTCACGTCGTGTTTTTTGTGCATGTCTTGCTTTTTAGAGAGGCATTAGAGAACTTTTTTTTGCAGCTCACAGGACCAAACCTGCGCTCAGACAGAAGCAGGTGGAAGCCGTGCAGTTTTCCTGGCCCCTTCCTCACCTTTCACCCAACAGTTGTCATCCAAGATGGATCAGGAGGGACAAATAAATTTTAAACCCGTGACATGTTTCACTTTTGGTTTGAACCCTACAACTACTGGCATGGCTAAAACAGGGCAAATGCCCCTTGCTGTGAGCTTCAGCTAAATATAAATAATCATGACAATCTCTTATTCCTTTTTTCTCTAGTATTCCAAAACCCTTGTAAAATGCACAAACTGTACTTAAGCCTTTATATAAACATTTTAATGGTAGCCATGATATCAAAGTGTATTTCTAGGGGAAATGTGTATTGTCAGCAAAACCTGTCATGCCAATGGATGATTTGTTACTGGAGGAGGTGGACTTGTAAAGGGCTCTTGCAGAATTTGATAGAAGTTTGGTGTGAGGCAGTCCTTATGCACTGCTGATCAAATAGTTGCTGAATGAAAGACAACTCTATCTGATAGTCTGTCTTTCTTCATTTCAGAGTGAAATAATAAAACATTCTAGAAACTGGAAAAACAGAGCAGTTAAAAGCCCCACCAGACCTGAATCCCTCTGGAAACCATGCTTCATCTTCTGTCTGTAAGTGCTGTGTGCCAGCAAGAAGGGAGATGGTTGGAAGTTGCCTTGTATTTCACAGTTGCTGATTTTGATTTTGGTTTTTTTTTTACTGTTTTCTGTTAACTCAGAGGACAATAATTATGAAAGTACAGCACAGACATTGGAGGGGAGCTAGGGTCTAAATAAAAGTGAAAAATATGAAGGAAATGCTTTTATGTGATAATTATGAAAAGAAAGGTGGAACTTGGGAGCCTTTGCAACTCATATAAGACTGAAAACTCAGTCTTGCAATGTGAGGAGAACTGAGTACTTGATAAAAGGCTGTGAGATGCTCAGAGAGGGGCTATGGGATATCAAAAATTAACCCTCACCAGATCAGTGAGAGTTTACCAGGAAGAAGTTGCTCAGCAATTAAGCCGTTAGTGGGCAGTGATTTGAATTTGTGAAGGTGGCAGCAAATCCAAAAAAACCCAGGAAGGGCCATAAGGTAGGATGCTAGGTGAAGCTCAAAAGTTTTCAACACCTAAAAGATAATTCTAAAGGTAAATGGATTAAAAAAACCCCATCCTGCCAACATAATGATGAGTGTTAGTAAAGACAACAGTTTGGACAAAGGAGATGATGGGACCCCCATTAGCTTGGAGGAATTCATAGGAGCAGGAGACAGTGGTGCAGCAGAAGATGAATAGACTATTTTCTGTCTGAAAGCTAATGCTTTTGGTTGGGTGCTAGAGCACAAATCAAAGTATTGCCAGAAAGAGGGATATTATCACTACGAGGAAAGCTAGAAGCAGTAGAAATTAACAGATGAGATTCAAGGCTTTCAGCAATGAGCTTATCTCCACTTCACGGGTATTTCTACAAAAGACTTCAGAACATAACATTTGGAAATGGTGCAATATTTAATTGTAACTGGATGGGAGAACGGGGAGCCAACCTAAGATTTGGTTAGAGAAGTGCCAAAGCCCTTGGTTTTATCCAAAATCCTATTCATTGGGGAAGCAGGGAGTTGAATGCAGGGGTGGCACAGCTTGCAGCATGCTGCAAAACACAGAGGCGCTCCCAGAAAAAGAGAAGATGGAGGCAGTGAGACTTTTGTAGGTTGACTGTTCTTGGCACACCAGTGTTAGTCCTGCCCCATATTTTTGTGTAGTGCACTGAGATAGATAATGCAACTATACTGGTCTCTGATCATGTCCAGGCTGTGGACTGCCTTACAGAGGGTGAATTAGACGAAAAATGTACGTGTATTGCAATATCAGAAAGTTGTTTGTACTTCTCCCCTTAGTTGCAATTGGTACTGCATGTGCATTTTTGTGGAAAAAATACTTGAGCTTAACACTGAGAATTAAATCTTTCCTTTAAATGTACTTTTCCTAGCTTGATAGTTATTAGGTCTTCATGTATGAGATCAGTCTACTGTGGTGGTTTGGTTTTTTTTTTAATATCTCTGGTATTAGCTTTTTAAGGGGGGGTTCTGACAAACAAAAGATATGCTAACTTCTCATTGTTAATGAGGTGAATTTTAATAGGTCAGTATCTAGAGATCACAATGACCGCAACTTTTCCTTATCTACACCTTCACCTTCAAAGTCTATCTTAAAATGAAGAAAGGGGGATGAAGATAGATAAACTTTATGAAATAAAGTCAATATGCAAGCATATTCCTCAAAGAACTGGCAGGAGAACCAAGCTTTGCAGCTTTCTAGCAGGTTAAAGGTCAATTTTCCTCTGAAACAAATCACTAGCTAAAAGGGGAACAATACGGTATGAAAACTCAATGTAGGCAAGAGCAGGAGAATTCTTTTGTACAGCCAATATATACATACATTTTTAATAACAAAGCTTTTGGATTGAATTTATCATGCCATAAAGTCTTTCCATTTTAAGTTTCACATTTTAGAATTGGTGAGAAACCTAATGCAGACTGTATGATCTTCTATTGTGTTAACATTTCTCATTAAATTCCTGATGGGAAATTTTGAAAACTAAAATTAAAAGTAACTACATCGTAATCTGAAATCTGCTGGCAGAACGAGAGGTAATAATAGCGCATCACACCTTTCAGGCTTGCTCTGTGTCAGTACCAGGACTGAAATTATTAATGTAGGAAAAAGTTGTCATGTTCTGCCAGATGACTGAATACAGTTTAACATTTGCAAACTGAGAATAAAACAGCTGCCTAAGTGTAGTGTGATTTCCTTGACTCCGCATTTCAGAGGATAAAACTGGAAGTGAGCCTGGGTGGGTGTATCTTGCATTTATTCCAGTCCCTTGAGTGTGTGGGGTGCGTGTTCCCATGCTACACACCCAGTGTGCACAGCTGGGGAGCGAACAGGAGGAAGAGTGCAGAGCTGCCCACCGTCTGTGCAATGTGTGTTTGAGAGCAGGAGTGCCTTAGCGACTAGTGCAAGTGATGGGATATTGCTGAGGAAAGATTTGGTTCATCTAGTACGCACTCTATGAATTTGACTCCCTAGCAAGACCACATAACCCAACCTTGATTTGCTTTACAAAGTCTTACGCAACTCATGTGCTGCCAAGAGTCCAGAAGGAAAAGGGTCTATCCCAAACCCACTCCTACCTCACTGGCCTGAACTTCTTCACGTTCAGAAAGCTGCATTCAGAGGTGATGGCGCAGGAATGAGAAAGTGAAGCAGGAGGAAGGTAGTTTATTCACTGATAAATGACAGTTCAGATAAATTTGTGCAACTCAGTGCTGAGGGCACCTGGAAGGGCATCATCAGAATGGGCCATTTGTAGTGATTTTTTTTAAAAAATGCCTTGAGTAGTTACATGTAAGTTAAAGCATTTGATTTTCATCCCTTGCCTGGTTTGCTTATTGCAGCGCAGGCTGTAGCACATGCCTTGTTCTCTCTGAAGGGTTTTTATGGCCCTAATTACCATGTTGGAAGTACAGAAATGTTACTGTTTGAGCAGGAGAAAATGTCTCCAGGGCGAGTCTATCCCATTGTAAGAGTGCTATGTAAGATAGAGTGAATTGTCCATGTTAGTTTAGGTTTATCTCTCTCTCAGACTATAGAAAAAACTGGATGAGTGCCTTAGACTAGGACCCTACATATGTGGTGGCTGTAGTTGGATGGCGCGAAGTCCACACAGGCAAACTAAGGCTGTTTTTTACACTGTACCCAAAATTGTTCTGCACCAGCAAGCGAAAACAGAAGATGGTCACTTGACTAATGTGGGGAGAAAAGAGGCATGGAAAATGCGTGTGTGTGGGAGAGAAACGGTAACAGTAATCGTCACTTGACAGACATTCCTGTTTTGCCTCTGACATACCACCCAATCCAGCGTTTTTGGGGAGAGGCTGATGTGGCTTCTCCCGGCTGTAAGCACAGATTGGGTTTCCAGCACGGTGGTGAAAAACTGCTGGGCTGTAAGCACAGATTGGGTTTCCAGCACAGTGGTGAAAAACTGCTAGACAGGGGAAAAGGCTCTTGGTCTGATGAACCAATTCAGAAAACCGATTTAATTTCTTTGAGATTTAGGTTGCTTTTCTCTGCAGCTGCGGTTAGGGTTTGTTGGGATTTGCAGACTATCCGCCTTCTCCCTGTTGCTTTTAAGTAAATCTTAAGAGTGCTGTTGCTGAGGGGGCAGTTCCCTGCAGACCCATCTAAACCAGACAAGGATCTCTGATATTTAAAGCACAGGCCTAAGAGGTGATGAACACAGGAATCTGCACCTTGTGTCTGGCAGAGCTATTGACCGAGAGATGTAGTTCCCTTTATTGAGATAACATGAGGATGATCTGGTTTGGGGCCTCTTCCTCCATTGGCAAGCCATGAAAAAACTGTTACTGAAATGTATGGGTAAATTATTCTTTCTTCTCTCTCTTTGGGTTATAAAATATTGCATGATAGATTAGGAAAACTCACTAAATTTGCAAAAGGTAAAAAGAAATTAAATAAATGACATACTTTACTTTTTTGAGTTACATCATCCAGTAATGAACATCTAAATTCGTATGCCGTAAGCAGCAATGATACATGAAGAAGGACAGCTTTGTAGGCCTCCCCTCTGTGCATTACATTTGTGAAATTAATATATTGTCATTTTCCCCATTTATTCTTTTTACAACCCACAAGAATGTAAGAAGCTGAAGGAGCAACATCAATGAAAGTAAAATCAGGACACCTATGTACAAATAGAAGTAAAACCGATAAATATATAGCAATGAGAAAAATATTTAAAAGATTAATTTTGTCATTAGCTGAACCTTTTAGGCAATTTTGCTGTCACCAAAGCAACATTAATAAGCAAGTCTACAGTAAGACACAGCAGAGCTGTGATTAAAGAGGGGTAATGTTTAACTAATAAGCTTTGAAATGCGCTTCCCATCTGCATGGTGCTGGCTCATTCGGGGAACATACATCTGAGGGCCTTGCCTGCTAAGGGGCAAGAGAGGTTTCTAAAAGCACAGAACTTACAGTCGACTACAGAACTGGCATGTAGTGACAAGATGAAATTACTACCTATTCTGGCAGGAGCCCCCCTCAGATATCAGGACTGTAATTTAAGGAGAATAAAAAAAAAATGTGTACAATTTCCCATCTCCTCCTTTTTATTTTTTACACAGATTATGGGGAAAAAAAAAGATGCCATAACTAAATAGCAAAAGAGCTTCTCATGCCAGCCCTGTCAGGAAGCAGGAGTGCTAGAAATCTAGCAGTTTTTTATATTAAAGGGAGCTAGGTACATTTTTACCAGGTCATAGATAAGCATGAATATCTTTGGTGCTTTGCTTTGAACTTTGAAGATTTAGCTGGAAACCACAGAACAGCATATGAAAACCCTAACCTTTAATAAAGACATGGATCTCTATGATATGAATTACCACATGCAGATCTGCAGGGACATGCTTCATTCTCCCATGTTTGTTATTCTTCAATTTAAAAATCAGTTCCTTACTTATATAAGGCCAAGTCTTGGAGTTCATACATAAATTTGGATTAAAAAATAACTGAAGTCAGCCTTTCTCTAATGACTGCAGTGGCCTTTGGGTAAGCTTCTTAATTATTATTCTTTTTTTATTTATTTAGGAAAACTTGTACATACCATGTTAGTTTACCTGTGTAAGTTCTGAATAAAACCTGGTGAGACTATTAGTAGCATCATTAGTAAGATGCACAAATTTCAGTACTTTCTTTTCTTGTTGGGCTCAATTTTACAGACTTTTGAGAATGTTAGTAGAATGCTTGATAAATCTGATTTTAGTTTTGAATTTGCAATGAAATTTCAAATTTTGGTGAATTTGACATGGCTTAAAGTTTTGAAGTGAATATTTTAGAACCACTATAATTATTCATTAAATTAGCAGTTACATCTTTGCCAGATTGTCCTGGTTTTGGCAGGGATAGAGTTAATTTTCTTCTTAGTAGCTGGTACGGTGCTGTGTTTTGGATTTAGGATGAGAACAATGCTGATAACACACTGATGTTTTAGTTGTTGCTAAGTAGTGCTTACGCTAGTCAAGGACTTTTTGGCTTCCTATGCTCTACCGACTGAGAAGGCTGGAGGTGCACAAGAAGCTGGGAGGAGGCACAGCCAAACTGGCCAAAGGGACATTCCATACCATGTGACGTCAGGCTCAGTACATAAACGGGGGAAAGCTGGCCGGGGGGGCCGCTGCTCGGGGACTGGCTGGGCATCGGTCGGCGGGTGGTGAGCAATTGCACTGTGCATCACTTGCTTTGTGTATTATTGTTACTATTACTATTACTATTACATTATTATTATTGTTATTATTTTATTTCAATTATTAAACTGTTTTCCAGTTCTCTCCCCCACCCCAGCAGGGCGGGGGAGAGGAGTGAGTGAGCGGGCGGCTGTGTGGTACTCAGTTGCCGACTGAGGTTAAACCACAACACAGATACATTCCCAATTTGAAATAAGTGGCTCAGACTGCAGAAATCCAAATGGCAGCTGACGATGAATTGCTCCTAAATTCTCTGTGTGTTACCTTTGAGTTTGTTTTATAATTGTTACAGATTCATGTTCAAAGGTATATCTTGACTTTCTGCTAATTATTCTGATTTAATCAGTGTAATAGTCATTCAGTAAAGGAAATTAATCAATCACAAATAATTAGTAGTGACAGTAGAAAGTAGACGTTACATCAGATTTTTGGGGACACTGCCTGAAAGACTCAGTGGAATCTTATATAGTGCAAACAGCTAAGACTATCAAGGACCATGATAACCTTAATAACTTTGTGTTCTAGTAAATCTGTAAAGATTTTATAACGAACAGTAGGAATGGGCTGAAGTCTTTATCTCATTGGCAAGCAGTAAGAGATGACCTGCCTTTTGGGAAGATGTTTATGTCAACTTACGGTGATTTTTCTGTTCTTAATCAGGGGGAGAAGGAAGCAAGGGCAGGAAGTAGGTTTTTGAGCTAAGAGAGATGCAGCTTCCTGTTCACATGTACTTATTTTAGAGAGAGTTTGTTAGGAAGGATGCCAAAGCTGGGTGCTGTAATCCTCGCACAAGAACAGGATACACCTGACTTACAGGATCTGGCTTTGCTATCCATGGACAACTTGCCTTGGCTTTTATTCCATGTCTTTCTGCTCCTGAATTTACAAATTCATCTCATTCAGTATTTGCCTTCTCCAGTCCCACTAGCTCGCTGTCTAGACTCTCACTGCAATCCCAGGAAAGTGGCAGGTGCCTCTACCACATACACAGTCCTTCCCCAGAAAGCTGATGGAGAGGGCTTCCATGGTGCTGCAGGTCTCATGAAAATATCCGCACAAAGGGCTGAGGAGCTACAAAGAGCTTAGAGTTGAAAGCTCTTAGAAGACAGAACAAAAAGCCAATCCACATATTGGCTCTAACCTTTCTCTCTCTCTCAGCACATAAACCAGATAAAGAATTAACTAGTTGTAACTAGGTGCAAGCACTTTGATGTATTTGTGGCTTATTGATTATTTTTTCACTAGTCCTGGTCCCTGAAAGATAGGACGGCAATAGTACAGCAGGGCGCTAGGCAATTTATACATGTTGAGGTGGCGTAAAAGTTTTCTGTGAGAAACAGGCTTGAAATTCTGCTCCAGAGAGAGATTAGAGGACCAGGCCGTGTTTTTTATTGTCGTTGTAGCTGGCATTTAGAATTTCTAGTTGGTAGCTTGCATTGTGTAGTACCTAAGAGCTCTGGGTGGAGACCACATGCACGCTGCTGTCAAACACAGAGCAAAAAGCTGTTCCTTGCCTCTGAGAGCCTGGAGCCTGGAGCAAGGAGCAAACAACTCAATGGAGAAAAGGATGAAGAACTCTCAGTACTGGTTACTGGGCTTCACATGGGGATGGGTGGCAGAACAGGAGGGAGGGGGTTGGTGTTCACTGCTGAAAGACACCACCTTATGGTTACAGCAGTGATAGAGCTATTTGATTAACCCAGGTCACAAACCCCACCATGTTTATGTGTGCAAAGACTTCAAGCAGAGGAAGAAGAGAGGGAAATAGTAGAAGGGCCTGGCTGTCTCACGGGATGAGCTACAAGAGCAGAAAGAAAAGAGAGATGATTCATCTCGCAGCTGTGAGAGGTCTGTATGATCTGCCGAGCTGGTATTGGTTCTGGTAAGTCTGATAAAACGCAAGTCCTCTCACTCCTTATCCTTCAGCTGCAGGAAGGAAGAAGAAATAGTACTCTGCTTTTCATCCTCCTTTCCCACTCCTCTCTCCCGAGGAGGATTGTACATTGCTTCCCAAGTTGCTGGCCTCTAAAAGGGCTGTATTTAAGAAGTTTATAGAATCATAGAATAGTTTGGGTTGGAAGGGACCTCTACAGGTCATCTA
>NW_008794890.1:3081786-3108330 GCF_000699145.1 Aptenodytes forsteri | reverse complement strand
CGAGCTTCACGTTCCCCACCAGCCCCTCCTTGTTGGTGTGAACAAGGTCAAGTTTGCTTATCTGCACAGGGTTTCAAGGAGGGAATCCTAACTGTAGTGATGCACTGGTTATTTTTTATGTCTTCTGCAGCTTCTTCCATTTGTTTTTCAGTCAATGCAGATAATAATTATTCCCTGTAGAAATGCCTTTTAAATACAATTGCAACAGCCCCTCCTTGTTGGTGTGAACAAGGTCAAGTTTGCTTATCTGCACAGGGTTTCAAGGAGGGAATCCTAACTGTAGTGATGCACTGGTTATTTTTTATGTCTTCTGCAGCTTCTTCCATTTGTTTTTCAGTCAATGCAGATAATAATTATTCCCTGTAGAAATGCCTTTTAAATACAATTGCAAGTCTCCAGAAATTACAAGGAAAACTACAGTATAATGAAGTATATGAACCTAATGCTGATGCTGAAATAACTTTCGGCTTTCAACAGAGGAGACTCACATGTCTTGATACCGATGATCCAGTAGTACATTTTAACATGGAAATTCTAAAATTTTTAAGATTTTCCCAGCAAGTTTCATATTACACAACATTTCAATTAACCATGGATTATCACTAGAAAGGGAGAGAAGGATTCATCTGACGAATGATGATAATTTAAGTAATGATTTAGGTGCTGTGCACTTGAATACTAATTCTGTTATGGTTTGGAACATAAGACATGATTAATTTAGACAGTTTTCATGTGACTAAAAGGATCCAGATATCAGCCTGCAGCTGTTCCCTGTTTGGAAAGTAGCTCATATTTTTCACGAGGTGATAAGAGTATCAATTTTAAAGGCATTTGTTCTCTGTTGTGTAGTCCTGGGCTTCCGTGAGCAAAGGCAGATCCACAAACAGGGATTTTGTCTTCCAGCAGTGTGTCAAGAGCAGCACATGTCCCTGCTCCCAGGTGTGTGGGGACATGAAATGATTAGCTATGATGAAAGAGTCTGGCTGAGAGTGCGATTTCTGTGCTCGCAGCTGTCTTCAGAGCACCGTTGCCCATGCAGGGGTTTCCAGCATCCCACAAGGATGCGCGTGCCTGAGTGACGAGCTCTGCTTCCAGACAAGCTATGCTAAAACATCCCCGTTCTTGCTGGGGCCTGCTCTTGGACAGGAGATGGGAGCTCCAGGAGATGCCCCATTCCCAGAGGATGGTGGCATGTTTGGGAGGGGAAGGGGAAGCCCTGTATGGGATCAAAGTGAGAGATGAAGAAATGTCAGTATTCATTTTTCCTCCATCCGATTTGTGTCCCGTTTTGGAGGCTGTAGGTAGTGCCCTAATTAGAGCAAACCCAATAAAACCAGTCCTGCTAGAACTTGAAGTGGGCCCATGTATCAACTGGCCCCAAAAGACGTTTCAATGAAAGCAAATTGTGACTATAAAGCAACAGACAGAATAGGCCAAATTATGTCTGAGATGGGACTGGAGCTCCTTACATTATTCAGAGTCTTTGGAGATGCCTCAATTTTGCATTTCCTGATGTATGTGTGCATGGTTAGAGCTCAGCTGTAAAGTGGCTTTACACTGTCAAGTTCCTACTCCTGGATAGTATTCTGCAATTTCATAAACAATGTTAACTTTAATGATTTAACAAGAAATATAATTATGGTTTCTACAGCAACCATGACTTTAAACATCCTGAATTATGTACATGTATAATCTCAAACATAATGAAATACTAATGCAGCTCACTGCATGTAAATTACATTCAAAGTGAAAACTTGTAAGAGAAAACTGCTTTTGAATGATCAGGATGGAAAAATATGCATGAGAAACCCCTCCTTAGTATCAGAATTTCTGCTGGTTCATGCTCAGATACTTAAAAATAAAGTAGACTTTTTTCAAACTTCCTATGTGTAAGAGAAAACTGCTTTTGGATGATCAGGATGGAAAAATATGCATGAGAAACCCCTCCTGTATCAGAATATGCATGAGAAACCCCTCCTTAGTATCAGAATTTCTGCTGGTTCATGCTCAGATACTTAAAGTAGACTTTTTTCAAACTTCCTAAGCCAATTCATTTCTTGGCTGAAAATAAGCATGCAAATATAGTTTGTGAGCAGTGTTGAATATCAGCATCGGATATAAGTTTATGAGCGCGCCTTCTGATGCAGAATTGTTGTGTTGCTCCCAGGAAAAGTTGACACAACTTGTTATTTGGGAAGGGAGCGCTGCCAGCAAAATGATGATTGCTCTTTGCTTTGGTGCTGCGAGGTCTTGCTTTGGAGTTGGTTATGTCTGAGGACGTTGTATCCTGCGAGTAGGTTGCCCTACTGTTAACAAAAAACTGCCTGAGAAACTTTTGCCTGTGAGAACAAGTACGTTTTTGTGAGACCAATTCTAGCTCTTAGAGAAATTTGCTGTAACGTACACTAACCAAGGAAAGGAAGGGAGTGCGAAAAAGGGTGACAACACTGCTATGAGCAGGGAAGCAGTTCAGAGTGGAGGAGTGCAACACTTGGGCTGATAAAACAGATGCTCCTAAAGCAGTCAGGAAAATTGCCAGTGGGCTGGAAACACCAAAGTGACGGGAGCACGGGGCCTCTCTACCCACCTAAACACCGAAAGGAGCAATCCTCCCTCCAGATAGCAGAAGCTGTGAATTTTCAATCTTTCTTTTGCTTTAAAATGCTTTGAATCCATATTATAGTGTGGGCTTGTGAGGAATTTTTTGTTCTCTTACAGTCACAACTCTGTCATCTTAGGTACAGAAGGTGAGGCCAATTTAGTTTTTATACTCTTACTTAAATCTGAAATGATTTCTTTTTTTACCGAAGTGGAGATTTTTTTCTTTTGGATTTACATTAGTGTAACTGAGAGCAGGATTTGATTCGATGTCTCCAAACGAGTAATTCTGTGCTTCATATCCCAGTAGAAGATCTGTGGGAATACGGAGAAGGTTTAAATGTGGCATAGAATACTTGAAGTTTTAATAAGGGCTTAAATTATAAATCCTTATAAATCCCTCTGATAATCATTAGTGTATATTATTAATGAATATAAAAAAGTATGGTTCTTTCACTGCGAGTACCTGTACTTGTATTTTGAGCCTAACAAGTTTAAGGATGATATTTTGTTTCTAAGCTGTTCTAGCTGTAGGCAAGCATTTCAGTAAAATGTATATTGGAGAGTTGGTGAACTTTTAAACAAACAAACAAAAAAAGCACACCAGAAGTTAGAACAAAAGCCAAGCTAACAAGATGTGGGCAGAGAGAATGATTTTTGTCTAGCAGTAGGATTCAAAATATTCAGTATCTCCAATCTCTTGCCCCTGTCATACTCTGACTAAACTGTGATAAGTTTAAATACTATTGAACGAAACATACATTAATTTATCTTGAAAAATCTTTTTCTTCTTTTCTTCTAATGTGAGCAAAGCTGCCAAGGTGCCATAAACAAGGCCGCCTCTTGTGGCAAATTATCTACCTCGATATGCAGAGAGACAGTGAATAAGCTAATCTCTTTTTCTCTTTACAGAATACTTTTGTTGAAAAAGTAGAATTTATGTTTAATACTTTTATTGTTGATTTCTCTCCTTAGGATCAGATAACCACCAGATGTCTCTAAAACCATATTCTCTCATAAACATTTTATAGTCTTTGAAGATGTTGAAAATCTGGGATTTATAGGACTATTACATCCATCTACCCAGGGATCAAAAACTCTATTACAATTACCCCAAGTGCAAAGTCAGAAAATTTATTTAGCTGAGCAGATAAGTTTGAGAATTTTCAAAAGTCTTCATTTAATCTGTATACAGTAAAATCTAATATATTAACCTCCTTTTGAGACATAAAATTAAAAGCCCTGTAGGATACAATACTTTTATCAAAAATGTAAGTAAAGGAAGATTTATTAAGCGGGATAGCAACCCCATGAATCTGAATATGCCATATGGTATTTTATTTCCTTGTGCTTATTTGAAGTTCATTCAATTTCATACAAATAGACTTTTTAGATTCAAATAAAGAAGTCCCCAATGCAGCAGAATTTTGGATGAACTGGAGGAAAACATAAACCTCATGTTCTGAAGGATCCCTATTGCGAATATGCTGTCCTTCATCTTCCTCTATTAAATCTGGAGGCTGGTAATTCAGGCAGGTGAGATGACGACAACCAAGATGTGACCTTGTAAGCATTTAGAACAGGTATATACAAGCTGAATATCCTGCTTGGTAAAAACCTGTACCACCTGGTAGCAAAAAGCACATCCGCTTGGAAAAGGTGAACTTGACCCTTATAAATTAAAAATAGTGAGGAGGAAGAGGAAGGTGAATCCCAAGGGTCTCCAGTACGGGCTATTACCCGTGGCTGGGAAGTGGAGCGGGTCTTTCCCAGAGACAGGGAATGCCTATACCTGGTGCTTCCTAAGGGGAGAGACTTGGCACTGTCTTTGCACTTGCACTTTTGCTTTACCCATGCCTGGGAGCATTCAGAGCTGTGATCTAAGGTTAATTTACATGTAGTACTTGAACAGTTGGCGTAGCTGTTGGGTTGGAAGATCCATAAGAAGCTATCAAATGAGGCAGTGCCACAGATGTAAGCACAGACACTGAGGCAGTGTCTTGGCTGCGTAGCTGAAGCATCATGTAAAGGCGCCCAGCGCCTCTGGGATGAGGTAGCGCTGCCACCGCCTCTTGCATTTCCCTGGGGACTGCGTTGGTTCAGCTCTAGCTGCCCTCAAAACCAGACAGCCAAGCTCATCTGGGTTTAACCATCCTTAGAAAGGAAACTTTATGTTTAAAGTGAATTTCAAGCATGGCCACACACAAAAAAAATGAATTGGCAGAGCTGCAGCTGTGGTTTGGTGTTTCGAAGCTTTTGGGAGCTTTTCCTCCTGTCCCCCTGGAGCTGGAGCTGCAAGTTCATTTAATGCAGGCTACTAAACAGTTGTTAGGTGATAATAACTTTTATTGCCAGCTTAAACCAAAGTGGTTTCTGCTATTGTATAATGTTTTATCTGCTTCATATCTGTATAAATGGTAGGTAACAGCTCTGTACCTGAAATGTAATTCCTGAAAGAGAGCCTCAGGCAGAGAAAGCTCACCTGGAGGATGTCAGAACTCTTTAGAGGTAGAGCTGCACCTCTGTTAACCACAAACAAGTGGTTTTCCAAGTTCAAACTTTGTTGGTTTTTTTTATAGGATCCAGTCTTAGGAGTCCCAACTTTGTATTAGCAGTTAAAAGTCTTTTATGCTTACAGCATAAGGAATGAGACCTAAATTCGTAAGGGTTTGCAGCTCTTGCCTACTACTATAATTCTCTCGCTTGAGTATCTCCAGTGTCCCCGCTGTATCCTGAGTTCCCTCCCATGTCTTCAGTTGGCTTCTGCAGAAGAGGAGGGAAGTATTGTGGCTGGGTTTGAGGGATGGGCGTGGTGTGCTGGATGGCTGGCAGCACTTGTATACCGCTTAGCAGCAGCATGTAATTACTGAACTTAGTCTGCAGCCTTGCCATAAGTGGAACTTACTTTTCCACTTACCGAAAGGCTGCAGACTAAGAGGCAGGCTGAGAGGCATGCTTTTATCCCACTAGCAGTGTTCAAAAACTTATAGGAACTTAGAAATTTCTGAGACCTCCATGTCTTATCAAATTTGTTTGTAATTGCCCAATATGCTTAGGGATTCTCGGAGGAAAAGCAATTTTAGGTTGCATGGAGTAAAACTTGGTAAGAAGGCTGGTCTGTCTCATTCTGTGCTTCACTTCCCCCCCCTTAGTTCAGTAGGACTACTCTGTAATAAGCTGCAAAAAGCTATTTCCTTTTATGTTACACCAGAAGCTATTTTTCTGGTGACCATGTTGCTTTTCTTCACTAACTGTGAAACAGGACCTAATCCGAAAGGCCAGCTAAGTAAAATGTGTAGGCCCAGATTCATCCATATATCAAACACGTATTTATAACTTCAAGCTGTCTTAAAGCTTATGAAGATGCTGAAGCATTTGCAAGATCCAGGGGTATTCGGATTAAATCTAGAAAAGGCTATAGAAGTTTCTCCATTCAAACATTTTTAAAAAATAACAATAACACCATTATATTTATTTTAATAACCAATATTTTTTATACTAGGAGCTGATTTGAAAAAAAGTGTTTATTACTCTCAGAGTCACTTTGCACAGTGTCGGTAATGTAGGAACAGGCCTAGCACACACAATCAAAGTTATACATGGGGAATGAGGTTCAGTTCAACCAAATTCAGCCCTCTAAGGGTCAGGAAGCTGGTTTAATCCAGCTGTCCAGTCTCTCCCATCATCACTTCCCATGCAAGAAAATGCAATAGGTAGGAAGAATTGTTTTCTTAAGTGCCTCTTTTCCTCCACTGACCATAAAGGAATCCTCTCAACAAGCTCCAGTGAGACATTAAGATGCTCTACATATATGCGTATATGTAGAACACATGCACAGATGATATTATTCCTTTTCCTTTCCTGCTTTGCAGGCATAGTCGGTGTAAATGGCAACATTATGAAATGTTCACCACATCAAAGTGGGCATGTAAGCCTTTCAGGACTTTTTTGCCTGATTAGGCTGGTGTTACCTTGTTCTGTAGAGAACACAATAGATTAATTAGCACAGTGAACTGTATTTACATGGTCCCCTGTATGGGATCAGGCGGAACAAGGTTAAGAGCTGCACGTGCAAATTTTGCGGCAGTTGGAATGATTTATCATATTATTGTCTGTCTTTTGTAGGAATCATTAATGAGTTAATGTAGTGTGTGAATCTGAGGCAAGGGTTTTAAAGAATGTGTGCGCTAATCAATAGTTTGTGAGAGCTTGAAAAACAGGCTTTTGAAATCAGTCATAATTAGCCATAGATAAAATCCTAATAAGTCACTGGTAATGCAGTAGTTCTCTTCAAATTGAAAAAAATGGAAAGACTAGGAGAGGGCCAGAGCAGTGAGCTATGAAATTTTTCAGGAAATGAAATGATGATAGGAAGAACTGATAGTGATACAAAGATACCTGTATGGGAACATTTTAGTGAAGAAAATCCCCGTTTCCTTGAGGGATGAAGAGAAATTGAGAGAAGAAATTATTATATATTCCCAGGAAGCACCAGCCTCCCTCTATAACTGAGGCTGTGTGCTACCACCGTTTGAGGCAGCTGAAATGTGTGCTATAATTTCTCCTTTCTGCATTATGAACATTTTTAATGGGAATAGTTAATTTCGATCCAAAAGCTTCATCTTTCAGATAAGATGAAATGCTGTGACCATGCTGCCCTCAAGATGGATTTTAAAGCAGGGCCCTGAATTATTTTAGAAGTAAATTAACTTTCTGTCCTATGCAGAGGACAGCGCTTCCAGAGCATCCTGCCCGAGCTGTCTCAAGCCCTTCCTACCTCTTGCTCTTCCCTGCTCCCCTGCTCTGGTCCTGGGCTGGAAAAGCAACAACGCAAGCACCAGAGCCGTGTGCCACCAGCTCATGCTGGATGAGTTCCTGCAGCCCAGCAGCTTTGTGGGCTGTGCCTGGGTATAGGCTCTTACTGCAAAGTGCACGCAAGGGAATTGGAGAGGACTCACAGTACGGTTTTGATGTAGTCTCTTTGATCTACAGTGTGCAATTGCGCTCTGTGTTGAGCTTTCTCATGTCCGTGGTCTCCATGGACTCTGCCTGGTGTGTGCAAATTAATAACACTGCCAGATGCCACCGGGGTCGGCACGGTTAGAGAGAGAAAGCTTATTGTTCTATTACAGTGTATTATTTGAGCAAAGGGGGGAAAAAAAAGTACATGATTGTAACTTGCTCTGTATATGGAAGGGAACAGAATGAAAGTTCAACCCTGGCATTGCAATTCCTGACATAATAACTAGCTTTTTACATGGAAGCCTACATACTGCAAATGTTTCTCTAACACCAACATAAAATATTCACAGTCATTCACATAAATCCCCTGCTTTTTAAGTTAATGTTCTAAATTAACATATGTAATATTTGCAGGCATGGGGATACCTAGAAAGCTTAAAAGTCAAATCCTGTCTTTGTTATGGAAATCAAACTAGGTATGTCACGTTTAAATCCCCAGTCTACTGCATAAGCAGCAGCAGCAGCAAAAATTGTTTAATAAGATATCGGTTTGGGTCAAGCAGGGAAAACTGCTATCTCCAGGGTATTGTGTTAACACTATATGAAGTACTTTGTAGATTGTGTTTGGAGCATAGAGTTTTGGTCATCCAATTTCAAAAAAAGAAAAAAAAAAGGTAAGCTGGTAAAAAAAACCATTATGGAGTAGAATAGCCAAGGTAACAGATGGAATTTCTATCCACGGAAAGACCGAAAAATGGATTTTTTTGCCTGGAGCGTAATTAAGAAGCGAAATTGTTGAAGTACTTAAACTAACTAAGGACATTTATACTATTAAATCTTATGGTATACTTGAGGATGTCGGGAGAAAATGAATTAGAGAACACAGGACAGGAGAAATCAGGTACCATCTGTCTGGCAGGCACTAGGCGCCCTTTATTGCTGTCACAGAGATTTTGGGAGAGTGACTTGTGTGTGTTTAACTGGTTGGATTCCTTCCTCCTCTTTTTTGTCCTATATATGAGGACTTTTCTATGGAGGTGAATTTATCTTTCACTGCGCACAAATATTTTAAGACCAAAGGAACTACAAGGTCATGAGAAGGTTACAGCATAGCAGCAACCACGGGTGTTGGAGGGCTCTTGCAGGTGGAGACCAGGCACGCTTCCACGCTATTCCCAGCAAACAGGGTTTTTAGCTGCTCCCCATCCAACTGTGCTGTGCGTGGCACTGGCAAAATATGTTACCTGGTTGATGGGGGCCGGGACCTGGCTGTGCTTAGGAGCTTCGTCTCCCAGAGAAGCAGTGTCTTTGAGAGCAAAGCATGCTAACCTATTTTTAGTTTGGTAATGGAGCGTTTAACTTGTCACTGCCCAGCCTGAAGCCCAAACAGATGAGTTTTACCTACTTTTTTAATTTCCTGTTGCAAAGCCATACTTAAATGAGTTGCATGACAGGCCTGTCTCTGGAGATGTAGCTCACTTGGGCTGCCAGTTTAATTTACAGTATCTTTATCCATCACCACAAGGGCAAGATTTCCTTCTCCAGCTGTGTGATAAAACGACCGTTGCCAATTCAGTTTCAGGTTGACACTGAAACAAGGGTCTAATTGCACACTCTTGATTGAGATCACCTTTGCAGCATCTCACACTTCAGTGAAAGCTGTACACCACACAGGAGGGTAAAAATTAGGCCTGTGCAGACTGTGACTGCATGGGTGTGAAAATTCTGCAGCCACACATGGAAATCATTTTGCTAAACTAATTTTCCAACGTGAAAACCTTGTAATAAGAACCTCTACGCAAGTAGCATTCAAATTGTTTTCCCATCACAGTGCAAAAGGCTCTTAACGACATTGTCATGGCATTTTCATGCACTTCCCAAACAATTTCTTATTATACTCTTGCATTACTATGAAACCA
Source organism: Aptenodytes forsteri (assembly GCF_000699145.1). Taxonomy (NCBI): domain Eukaryota; kingdom Metazoa; phylum Chordata; class Aves; order Sphenisciformes; family Spheniscidae; genus Aptenodytes; species Aptenodytes forsteri. Next base: position 3,098,851 of record NW_008794890.1, on the reverse strand, counting down.
TCATGGGCTCTCTGCAGGTTCGCATTGCTGTTAATGGACATGGACATGGACAACGTAATGATGCTATCACGTTTTATTTCTACGTATAGTAAAATTGCAAGAAGGGGGTTATATGAAGTGATTTTCTTCTCTGTGAAGTAGGGGCTAGATTTTAGTCTTTCACAGATGAAAAAGCTTGGTTTTGCAAGATGTCTGATGCCCTCCATTTCCATGGAAAGGGCTCAAATGTGAAAACATGCACCTTTTTAATATACTGCATTTAAGATGTCTTTAGAGCTGTTCCATTTAGACCTCTTGAGCCAGAGGCAGGCAAAGAGAAAATATTTATTTTATTTTTCAGTATCTCCTACTTGCCTAACCTAATGTGAAGCATTAGAAAAAGCATATTTCTATTTTGGTTTCGTTTCAGGACATGGAATTTTCCATCGTGTAACATTTTTATTTGTTACAGTGATGATCGAGGCTAAATACCATACCACTGCTCACACAAGGTGCAGCTCCTGAATAGTCCAGTGCTTTGGTGAAACTTGCATTAAAATAATTCTCTGGAGAGTTGGTTTTCAAGGCTTGTACCAGACAGAGCTGTTGTGGTTAAATGCATTATGGAGTTCTTCCTTTCACTTCATCAGGCTTTGGATAATAACGCCTTCTGTTGTTAAACTACTTCTTATGTATCTGTCACCACTATGAAACCATTTTAAGTAGTACGTCATTGAAATATATTGGGCTGAAATAAGAGATTGTGGACCAAATAGTATAAACTGTCAGCATTTTCTCTGGAAGAATAAAGGTGATATACAGGCCTCGTCAGCTGGACGATTCTCATGTTAGAAAGCAGTATAATTCCAAAAATCTTCGGTTTGTTATGTTTATTCTAAAATTAAGCAATTTCACATTGGCTGCTCTGGCGATCCAGAATTTTCATTGTTACAATGTTTCTTTTTTCTTCTGTGTTATGATTCCTGTTCACTGAATCAAATCTGTATGGCTTTTTGAAGCTAAACTTTTATGGGACCAGTAATAATCTTGTTGCCAGAATATTATCCTTTTAGTTAGGCTTAAAGGCCAGTTTATGACTGAAAGGGAATATCTGCAACTAGTAGGCCCCTGAATCTAATTTGCATGTAAATTAAACATTTCAGAATACGACTGTAATTTCTGAATACACACAAAGTATGCTGTTTTGATTCCTGGAAAATAAAAATGCATAACAATAATAAGAAGAATATGATTTATATAGTGGCTTTTTTATCTTACCAATTTCTGTTCATTTGAGTCTTTTTTTTCCGAAAGCTTCTGTGGCAACGGCTGATCATTTCTGCTGTAATGTGGATCAGGATGTGACAAAACCTTACTTATTTCGATTCACGTTAATAGAGGACTCTCAGGTTAAATGCTGGCTGAAGTCTAACACTGTAGGAATTGTTAGCATCTAGTGTTATTTTATTATAGTTGGGTGGCGAAGGTATGAGTGCAAATGGAGGGGAGGAAGTTTTAATATATGGATTTGTCCTTTGGCTTGTTTTGGCTCTTTTTGCTCTATCAGATTATATTAAACACTATCCCCGCATTCTTTGCTTGAGATGGACATTGCAAAAAATGAAGTAAGGATAGCTGAGAGAAGCTAAAAAAAAATCAATCAAATAAAAAAGAAGACAAGGGAATAAATGGAACAGGTGAAAAAAAAAAAGAAGAAGGTGTCTCCTTGCTTCTAGCTTGTTTTTAGAAAGTGTTTATGGATCCTGTAAGATTCACTGAACCTGCTGAAATTTGGGCTGGCCCTTTAAAACAGAGTTACTCGTATTTACTGCCGAGTTATTGCTGAGTTTGATCTAGTTACTAAAATTGCTTGGTTATTGGAAATATTCAGGCTCACCAGCACAGTCAAAAGGGAATAAAGCACCAGAAGAAGTTGGGGAAAATAGATTTATTTTATTTTATTTATTTTTTAATGAGAATGTTTTCTTTCATGATGACAGATACTCCCTCTGCTGGAGCTGTTTCCCCTCATGCTACTAATGAAGATGTGATGCAGCGAGCTAACCACAGGACACTTGTGTCTTGAAGGCAAACATCAGCCTGTGCTGTATGCAAGCTAGCAAATACCAGAAAGAATTTGGAGAAAAGAGGTTTTGGGGTGTGTGTGTGAAGAAGTTTCCAAACAGCATGTTTGCAGCAGCAAGGGCTCAGCCTTGCTTTGCTTATGCAGCCCTTGGGGAGGCTGAGCACCCACTGATCCCACTGGTTGCCCTGGGAATTGAAGATGCTCAGTGTTTCCCAGGTGAGAGGCCAGTTTGGTTTTCCTGATAGGATTGGTCAGTGAACTCTGAGCTGCTTGTGTGGGAGAGAAAAAACCCACACTCCTCTTAGCTCTCCTACGCCTGTATTAATTGCCCCTGTGGTAGGGAGGCACCCTCCTGGCATATCTCCAGTTCTGCGCTGCCAGTCGCCTCCTGTGGCAGGCAGGGAGAGATGCTGCTTGGAGCTTATTGATCTTCGCGAATGCATTTAGTGCGTGGTAAAACTTGACTTTTGCCAACCTGTGGCTTCTTTGCTCACTGTCATGGTTTTACTTCAACACAGAAGCATGCTGACTCTTTAGGAGCGAAGTTGCTGTGCATGTGCTGAGTGGCCAACTTGTGTAACAAAGAAAAATAACAAAGTGCCTTTGGTGGAGGCCGTTATGAAGAAATCTATATGTCAGTTGCTATCCTTTATTTTAAGCCCATTCTGGACACTCTGTCTGGGAGAGGAGGCAAATCCACCCAAGTTTGCTCAGCTGCATGAATAAGGAAGGATTTTATATGCAAGAACAGAGAAGCAGCAGAGATTCGGTATGTGGTTTAAGCCCAGATCACTTTCTGCTGCCCTCCCCGCAATTCCCTCTCTATCTCCCAGGTCTACCAACTTATTTCCCACTTGCCTTCCATGTGCCCGAAGGGCAGACTTTGGACTGATTGTGCAGCCTGTCTGTGCGGATTGATCCAGCTGTGCAATACAACAAACTGGCCAGCATGGTGGGCTGCTGGTTTGCAGGGATAGTACATGGGATTCTGAATGATAAGTCTGAGTATTTTGAAGAACATGATTTCACTGGGGGACAGGTCACACCTGGGAAGTAGTCTGGTGGTGATGCAGTGCTGGGACCCCATGCGGGTCATCGAGCAGTTGTATAAACCAGCCATGGGTGCAGGTGCCAGATGTGAGCCCTAAACACGCTTCTTCTCTGTGCAGAAGCGGGACTACTCTCATCCCAGGTAAAGCCCATCAACATCTATTGGGTTTATGTTTAGTCCTTGAATGCCAGGCAATATACCATGTACTGTGAGTGATGAGTCCTACAGGCAGCATTTCCTCCAGATACGGAAACTGTGACACCGAGTTTCTGGATGTGTTATTCTCTCTTCCATCCTTGCTTAAACTGTTTCTGCTGACCAGTGTTTACCATTCCTCAGCCTGGGTACATATCCATTTCTGGGTTTTGTGGCAAGGCGGTGATGTTTACGAAGGTTGCTCAGTGTTGGGCCACTTTTCCTATTGATTATCACAGTTAGTTAAAACAGCTTCAAGGCCACTATTCCCAGTACCAAACTGATCTGTAACAGAGCCTGTCACAGTTTGGGGCTGCTAGCTTCTAGATGGTAATTGCAATTTAATCTGTTTCAGCACAGCATCTGTCAAATGGCTGCCCTGGCTGAATAGCTCGGCCTCTTCTGATAGATGTTTCCTCCACTGCTTCCTGCAGATAGAAGTTCAAATCACTGCAAAGTGCTGCAGTGGGGAAGACAAAAAACCAGAGGTACTTCTGCTAAGCTGGGGCGGCAAGTAAAAAAGCCCTTTGCACAGGAACCAAATGGGAATCAACTTGTTCTTGTTCATACTTCTGGTCTACTCAGCCTCCTGTGGAACTCCTGGTTCTAAAACTTAATTGTGTTGTATGGAAAAGTGCTTGTTAATGCACTCACTGGCAATTGCAGGGATGCATTCTGTAGTAATGCCAATAGAGGCCTGAAAAATATGGCAGTCGATCATCGTTAGCGTGCAGCCAAGGTAATTGGGCATTCAAGTGAGTTGCCAGAGGGAGGAGCAGACTGGCCATAATTTTTCTGAGGGCTAATGGCAGTCTGTGCAGGATACCTGTGCTATTGGATTGAGAGAGCTGGACATAATATAAAGCCTATTAAATGATATAGAGCATGAACTGTGGTGGTAGTGCTAGTCTGGCCGGTACTTTTGCAAGTGCTCAGTCTATGGATAAAGTAGCTAATGGTAAAAGCGGCATAATGTGATATGGAATATATGTAATATGTTAACTGATAGGAGAAAGCATAAGACACTCTATAAGGAGCTGGTTAAGAGTACATAAAGTGGCATCAGAGCTATGGTTCAGGCTGGTATAGTCACTGATTAGCAACACTACACTTGCTACCTGTGTATTGCCTCTTGCAATACACTGCGTGGTTGGGCAAAGCAGTTTCCTAGTTGCTTTGCGGATCCTCACACACTTTAAGCCACTGGTATGCAGTCACGAGTTATTTAAAATATATGGGGTACATGTCAGTACTCTGCTCTGTTGTTGCCTTTTTCTTCCTAGAAAAAAATGCCAGCTGCCTGGCACATGTGTTTGTTAGAGTTGGGCCCATTTTAATCAGCCTGTGAAAACTCATGAAGTTAATGAGCTCAAATACACTTTGATTTAAAAAAAACCCCAAAAACCAAAACGAAAACCCACCCCATCCCCTCTCACCTATCAACTGTTATTTACACTTTTAATTTGACAAGGGCAAAGAAAGTCCCCTCTGCTGGCAATTGGTGTAATAGTTTTCAGACCAAAAGAAATTTCTACATTGAAAGTATATATATACTTAGAGTTTTCTGAAGAAATTTCTGACAAATCTTAAACTTTGCCTCTGCTACCAACTGCAATGGTGTTTTTAGGCCCTGCCAAAGCACAAGGGATATTATAATGCAGAGCCTTGCTATTAAAAGGAAGGATATTGAAGTTAGGAGTGCAATGAAATATCTGGAGAGATGGAAAGCTGTAGTTGAAAGGATGCTATTATAGTCCTTTCTGAAAGTTATCAGTACAGAAGGGCTGTTTTAATATACAGCACTAGTTTCAGAGAGCATCAGATTCCTGACACTGTCATTAGTCACACCGCTCTTTCATTTGGAGTGGCAATACTTCATTTTCTTACCATGCGCTGGTAGACTTTTTTATTTCAAGGAATTTCATAGCTCAATATCAACAATCGAAACTGCTGATCGAACAGTGGGATCTCAAAGGACTTCAGAAAATGAACGAATAAAACCTCACAAGTGGCATGTAGTGTGTGTGTTTATCTGAGAGGAAGAAAATAGGTGCCCATTAGAAACAGAGAGCTGGCTTTGCACAAGTCACTGGGAAACCTCCACCACCGTCTGTATTTTCTGCAAGGCTCCTTTTGCTTAACTCTGCAGTGTCTCTGCCCTTTTCCTGCGGCCGGGCTGTCGTTCGTGGTAATTGCTACAGCAGCTACACAAATCAGTTGTAAATGTGCCCTGTAAGGAAAACCAGTCCCTTAATGAAAAGCGAAGGAAACTTGGGGAAGAACAATGTCATCCTGCGTGCTGAAACTTTGATGGGACTTTTGGCTGATTACCACTTACATCTCCTGAATTTCTTATTCCCGCTTACACAAGCCTTGTCAACACTTGGGAGAAAGGACAGGTAATTCACTGCCAGCCCAGCTTCCTGGAGATAACACCCTATTTCCACGTGAAGAGAGATACACAGTAGAAAAACTGCCTTACTCCCTGTCTATGTGGAGCTTTCATTCTCACTGAGATCAAAGATGTGCTGGTATAAAATTATTCCTATTAGCAATGGACATTGACCCAGGAATGAACCGTGGCCCAATTTTCAGCAGACACGTAGCAGGCTGGAGAATATTATTGCCTTCTGGACAACCAAAAGGGCCATCGCTATTTAAAATGTATATTTAGCAACATCAAACTGAAAGAATAAAATAAAATGTGGATATCTGTCATTGCTAAGAATGTATTTTTGGTTCACTGATCTAACGTAGACAATTGTGGTTTTTCTGTGGTGATTGCATAGTATGTCGTGCAGCTCAGAATTAATCGAGTAGCAAAAGCTTGTGCTTTGGGTGATGAAATTCTCACTCTTCTCTTCCTAACTCCTGTGGCAACCCCACATGCTCAGTTCAGCACCTTGAGTATCTGAAACTTGAGCTCAGGCGAGGAGGAAGCTGCAATAGCTCTGCAGATGCGAAACCTTGCTGTGGTGCAGGATTATAGAGATGTTAGGGTTCATTAACCAGAAAAAGACACGAGTAAAGTGAGAAAGAGGTTTGGTCTTTGCATCGGTACTTTGGAGACGGGATGCAGGGTAGGCAAGGGGCAGAGACACCCACCAGAAAGAGTGTTGTCAGAGCAAGCAACCCCCAGGATGTGTTTTGACAACGCCGATGGACATCTGGGCATGGAACAGCATGAATTTATAGCAGTGATCCTGGACCGCACAGCTGGAGCATCACACTGTATGTCAGCCACCGCTTGGTGTGTTGCGAGCTGTTTCTCCATCATTGCCTTTGACTTTCCTGGAAGTAAAAATTTTACATGCTATAAATGAGATAACTGAGGGGAACCTGCTACTAGCAATTTGCATGCCAGTTTGTATCTAATTAGTGGAATATCATTACCGAGGCTCAAAGCATGAGATGATAATATGAAAAATACACACATAAAAACTATTGGGCTAAAGGGCAGTAGCTATTTTTGGATGAGCAGCTTTGGCTTTTAACAGGGAAGAAAAAAACCCCACAGATTTATTGTTAATGGTAGCATAAATGCAGACAAATGCAATTTTAGAGTTCAATTAAAAAGGAAAATCTTGAATTTAAAGATGATTCATTGTCTCATCTGGTGAAATACCTGACAGAAGAACGGGGGCAGGAAACAGATTAGACTGGTGCCTTCCCGCAACCTACTCATCGTGATGGAGCCAAGATACGCATGGTGACTGTCAGCCCCTGCGAAAGTTCGGGATACGTCCTCATCTTCTGCTTTTATTAACTAAAGCAATGTCTTCCTTGTGCAGCTGTAGATGTAGCTTTTAATGAGTCAATGAACAGCTGCATGTATAATTTGTTATCTCTCTTTGCCTTATTTCCAGCAGTCATCTGGCTTTCACTAATATTTGGCAACTAGAGGGGAGAGGCGGTAAGTGAGGACATTACTAGTAGAGTTACACATGCCGAACAACTTCCGTGGTGGAAAGTTTGTCAGGCCCTCGCTGGCTCCCTGCCGTCCTGGGGGCAGTGAGGTGTATGTGGTTCAGGGCTGTGCAACAGCAGAGGAGGCTTATGTGGGGTTTGGGGGTGTTTTTCCCCTGCATGTGGTGTGCTCGTACAGTGAAAGCTTAAAGAGACTGAACATGAGCATCCTGACACCACAGCAAGCAGCGAGTGGATGTTGTTATTGAGTGATGTTGGCTCAAGGAGCCTCCCTCATTACGGAGTGCCTGCGCCCAGGGGTGGCAGCGGGGCTGAGGGGTCTGTGAGGAGAGGCTGGGTTGGGCACAGCCAGATCTGGCTGGTTCCAGTGGGTTCTGGTGGCCCCGCAGCTGGGCATGGCCCAGCCCCTCAGCCCCGCTGGTGGTTCCTTGAGAAAGTGGGTGTAGGAAAGGGGAAAAATGCTGGAAATATGAGGAGTGAGGAAACAAGTGTGAGGAACAGCCCTGTCAGCACTGAGGTGGGGGAGAGGAGGAGAAGGAGGGGGCACTCCAGGCTCCAGGGCTGGAGGAAAGGTATGGGGAGGAAGGAGCAGCAGAGAGGGGCTGTTATGGGCTGACCGTAACCCCCATTCTACACCCCTTGTGCCACTCAGGGTGGGAGAGGAGTCAGGAATGAAGGAGTGAAGTTCAGCCTGGGAAGAAGGGGGGTGGGTGTTAATTTTTGTCTGTGTTTCTCACCATCTAACTCTATTTTAATTGGCACTAAATTGAATTAATTTTCACCAAGTTGAGTCAGTTTTACCCATGACAGTGATTGGTAAGTGAATGTCTTAGGAGAGAGCGAATGTCTTAGGTAGAGACCTACAAGCTTTTCCTTGTTATTTTCTCTCTGTCCTGTTGAGGAGGGGGAGTGAGAGAGCAGCTGTGTGGGTGTCTGGCAGCCAGCCATGGTCAATCCACTACATAGGCAAGCTTAGAAGAAGAGGAAACACTCTGCATGTAGTTCATCCAGGTTGTTTCTTTTTCCACAGAAGGATGTTTGTGGCTGTTTGAAGGGAGAAGAAGTATCTTCAAAGGCTTTGGAGCTCGAGGTCTGCATCTACAGGAAAAAATAAATCCTGACTGATGAAATGTGGAATGACTACAGGTATGTTCCCCCTCATGCTGCTGCTAACGATTACTTTTCCTTGTACGAGCCATTGCCTCACAGCTCCTGGTCTTCCTTGTGCCAGTGTGGGAGCAGACTGCCCCTGCTACAAAGATGAGGGCTGCACCCTGGTCTTGTCTGCAGGGACCGCAGATGGGCAGTCTCTTGTAACTGTCCTCTCTCTTCTGTACCACCCCAGGCCACCTGGCAGGGCTGGCAGCTCACCCCTTGACACTGTCAGAAGTGCTCTGCCTCATCCTGGAGCCCTTGAAGCCTTTCCACTCTCTTCCCATGCCCGTACCTGGCCCTCCCCAAACCCCCAAAGCAGTTTCCATGGAACGTCCCTGCAAAAGCCTTGCTGAAAGCGGAGGAGGAACTGCCATTTCCATCCTCTCTGTCTGGAAGGTTTTTCTATCCTGCTACATGTTTCTTTGCTGCTCTTTACATTGTGCACTGAGGGATACTTTTGGCTCTAGCTATAGTATCGACATAGGCCATTTTGTATCATTTTGGCTCCTGGTGTTTTGCATCCATGTTACAGCTGGTGCTTGTGTGAGCTGTTTAATGTATCACTGAGAAGGTGGTTGCACACATACATTTGGGGACTTCTTTTCAGTTTTCAAAAGAATAAAAAAGTATTTTAATGGGTAAATGAATTAAAGTTCTTGGAAAAATCTGTTTCTTGAGCTAATAATCTCAAGTCTGTTTAGATAAGAAACATATGATTCAACTGGCTTTTAGCAGTTTCAGTGAAACAAGTGAAAATGTCTTCAATATAAAACTGCTGGATCTTAGTCCCATATTAACGACATAAGCACAGTGCTCCGTATCAGTAAAGTTACTGTTAATGTCACTGAATCAGTAAAATATTATATCTGTGATATACAAGTAATAAGGCAGAGTAACACCATCAGAAGAGAAATCACACTGTATAAGGAGTTCTTCTTTATTACAGTTGTATGGACAGATCAATACATATTAATTTTGCTTTGTTGTATTGTAAAAGTGAAATGGTGTCTGTGCTACAAGTACATGATTCCAATTACATAATTTTGTAAAAATAAAAAGTACAGGGCTTTCGACAGCAAACATTTTGTAAAACATAAAAGTACAGGACTTTGGACAGCAGTTGGACATCCTCCAGAAAATGCCCTTACAATCCAGAAAATAACAGGCTCGTGTTACAGAACTTCCTACAGAACTGCTTGTGCTGTTATCCAAATCCTTCGTTAATCTTCATCTACATTTCCTTCTAAGCAGAGGTAAGCTCTAACACTCAGCCTTGAGTGTTACTGAGGGCTGTGCTCGCAGTCTTAGCTTTTTTTGGTTATTCAATCCAGTAATCAATCACAAGTTATTTAAAGCTATCTGCAGCCAGCGTGTGTGGAGCGAGGTGCAGCAGAGTAGCTGGTTGTTTTTTTTTATCAGGAGGTGAGTATTTTGCAGAGAAATTTGAAAAAGGCAAAGGTTACCCATGCACTGAAAATTTTATGTCCTTAGTATTGTCGCTAGAGAATGCAGGTACTAAGGAAATAGGTATGCTTTACTGGAGCATTATTTCTGTATTCCTTTTCACCTTCCAAGTGCCCAACAGCATTGTGACTGTGATGGTTTTTGGGATACCAGGTACTGGGGTAAAGTCTCCACGGAGAAAGTCTGGTGGAGGAGAGGAGGAAGGAACTTGACTGAGTTGAGCTGCAAACTGTTTCCCCAAAAGAGATGAACATAAGCTGAGTGAAGCTTTACAAATTGTGCTGGCTTGCTGCCAAATTCTTGTGCTTGGGTAGTGTGGATGTGCGTTGATTGTGTCTCCTTCCATTCTCCCCTTTTCTAGATTTCTAAGTGCTAAAAGCGGGAAAGACTCACTCCTGTTCTCCCCTTTTCATACTGCTTTTCCTGTTATTGAAGTTGCTTTGTAGCAAAATGTAATAAAATGGTGAGACCCTGTCACACGTGGTTATAGAGCAAAGTGACTTTATACTGTCCTCTTTCCTTCCTGTTTGTGGATATCTCAGAGTCAAATATCTGATAAGACCTTAAATAGCTCTTGGATCTGACCTTTCGAAGTGTGGTGGGTCACGTTGGGGAAAAAGGCTTGAAAATTCAGCTGGGGCACACAGAGCAGTATCTCAGTGCCTCACTTCTGGAGTGAGGAAAGAGACTAGAAAATCATCAATAATTAGAGCTTAATAAAAACTAATGTAATTGCAATGTACTCAGAAATAAACATCATAGTTTCATGTGCAATTGATTTTGGTGGGTTTTTTACATTTGGTTTTGGGTTAGGATGTTTTTGTTCTCAAGGATGTGTACATGTAGGTAACCCACAGTGAGGAATCTGGCTGTATTATTACTTGAAAAGGGTGGAATTCATGCTTTTATAATAATGTGTAAGAAGCATAAGATGTATCCAAACTACATTCAGAAGCAGAACCAGTTGCTTCATGGAAGCACAAGCTGAGCAAAATCATATTGCATAGGTGTGCTTCTTGCAATAAGAGTTTCCTGAGTTGATTGAAACGGCACGCTGGGTGAGCTTCAGGGGCATTTGGTACAAACAGCTCTTAAAAACCCATTCCTTGGCAGAAACAATACATGTTGCCTGGTAGTGTTTTATTCAATTGAGCTATTGACCATGGGACTTCAGAGTTGCCTGCTGCTTGCCTGAATCTTGCAAATCTGCCTTTTAATTCCAAGATGGAAAATAGCTAGTCAGAGCTCTTCCTGAGCTGTTAGCATTACAGGATCTTGGATTCCCATTAGGCAGCAGGCTTAACCCACCTGTAAGTAAAGACCACCTTTTTTTGCTGCACTTTCACTTGTGCTCTCTTTCAAAACTTGACTGTTCCTTTCCAAATGTGTGTATTTGCATATTACTGCGCAGGCAAAATTGAAGACATTTGGGAGGAGAAATGGAGGCAAACATCTCAATTTCATCAATACCCTGGATTAGGGATGCTTCTTGAAGTGCAGGCTGAAAACATGGCAGAGGTTTAAGCCATGCATAAGCACAATCAGCGTAGGGATAGTCAGCAAACTGCACATTCCCGCTTGTTTTTTAAAATCACTTATTTACAACCAAGCTTTTTAAGGGAAAAATACGTCCTTCCCCCCTTGATTTTTATCATGATAATCAGCTCTTTCTTTTAAATACACGATCAACAGTGGTTAATACTGTCCAAAATGATGTAGAGACCAAATGAATCCATTGGTGCACATTTAAGTTTATAACCTGTATGTAGTGTTTGTAAAGGCTTTTCTTAAGCCCAACTCAGGTTTTTTTCCAGTTGGTCCCTAGGAAACAAAGAACTGAAGATATTTTATGCTAGATGCAGGAATGTATTATTAATTACCATTGTTAATGTGCATATATGCCTGAATTGCAAATTAAGTAGTTTGACTAGACTTTTTCAGAGGCAACCATATTGATTGGTCCTTATTTTTCTCTTCCCTGGTAAAAATTAAATCTTTTTCTATAATGAAGGTGACCCTCTAACAGATTAATCTAAATTTTAGCATGATATCCTTTACAAAGTCTCTACTAATCTTTGAAATTAAGACATCATTGATGTGAGTAGAGGGGAGCAATACCATCCCTTTTTTTTTTTTTTTATTTCAGACAGGTATCTATGACTAAGTTAAAAAAAGGGCAATGCTTTTTACTGTGAAGGGTCTTTGTAATGTAAATACATACAAACAAGGGTTTTTTTTTTCATATCAAAGCCTGGATCTTGAGGGAAACAGCAAAAAGTGCAGAAAAATGCAAAATTTGCAGAATCCACACATTTTTGTGTCTGTTACTTTCTGATGTCATTGAAACAGTGAAATATGACGAATAGTTGGTGTAAAGCTAGCAAGATCACTAGTCTACTGTTCATAAAAGCCTGTGCAGTGTTTTATTGCTTTGAAGAAAAGATTTCTAACAGTTATGTGAGTTTTCAAGACATCATCTGTTTTTGATGATATCAGACTAGATGACCTCAGCTAAGTCTTAGCTCCTGATGTTCAAAATTTTGTGAAGGAAGAAGGCTAAAGGACGATAAGGCAAGGCTTTACTCTGGGCTGTTTGTGTTCATATGTATTTACTATTTTTTCAAGTTTGCCATTCCCAAATCAGAGTTCATGATCTCTCTGCCCAAGCTCTTTCTATTATATCCTTGTCCGTGACGTTTTGTGCTACCACTGCTGTCTTCACAACCAAGGCAAATGATCAAATCGTCTTCATCTCCAGTGTTTCCTTCTTTTTTCACATCCGGGTCATGCGGGAAATTAAACGGTGCCAGGCCTCACAATCATCTGTACTATTAAAATGTTAGCACGGGCCCTCCCTTAGTTTTGGTATCTGGAATTAGCATAGCCCAGAGAGTGGTCCCAGCCAACAGACTGGATGTGACCGTGTCATTAGGGATATTAAGAGTTCAGCTGTTTGGACACAAGCCATGCAGTGACAGGTAGCAAAAGTGGGCTTTTTTATTTACCAGTACAGGATGTAATGTGCACCCCAAATTGTCACAACGTGCTGAATAAAATTTCTAAATTTACATTCTCTCTCTTCAGTCAAATTTCTTAACTGGGATCCAAACATTTCCTGTCCCAGCTATTCCATCTCTATTTTCCCATGTTACTAACCCAGCTAAGTTATGCTCTAGCCAAAACACTGGTATAAAAATTTTCATACTTGCCCTTCATTTTGATCACAGCTTGTTCCACTTGTCCATGTAATTTCCTGTGCCTTGTGCCAGTGATGGTGTTCTCCACTCCTCCTTTAGTCTTTTCCCCATATCCCTCTTTCCTGCCTCTCCAGGAACTACCTTCTGAGCATGGACACCATTCTGCAAGCTTGTGGTGAACCACTCTGCTTCATTCAAATCCCTCATGTCTCTCTACTCACAAAAGCAGTCAGTGAGAAGGAGGAGACAAAGAAGAGGGGACAAAAGAAGGCAAAAAGGGGGCTAGAACCAGGAGATTGGACACAAAGTCTTTACTGAATAGCACTAACAATCATCCATCCTTCTTTCCTCAGTTCCTTGTTTCTTTATAAGTGATACTTGTGGCCATGTCCAATTCACACTGAGACTGATTTAGGAGAAGATGACTGCACGTTATACACAACTACAGTCCCCTCGGTAATGCATTAATGGGCTGTTCCAGGAGGCACACGGAAATGAAACCGTCCTAAGGCTCCCCTGAACCCCATTGCAGGGAAGCAAAGGTTACTTTTTCCCCATAATTACAGCCCCCTCTCAAATGACCATGTAACAGAGGATTACCTGGATATGAAAACACCAGGAAAAAGCAGCAAAGACCGTTTACATTGGACTTGGTGATAATAACTGGCTGTTGGAGTCTCCTATTCACAAAGCATGTTTCTTCTCTTACCCACACTTGTTATGCCTTGTCATTCATTGCCAAATTATTTATTTATACACCACCAGTGAAAAGCTCTGCTCTCCTGATTGTTCTTTGCAGTCCCCTAGAAAGCAGAATGACACTGCAGAGGGGAATAACGTGCTTGATAGTCTCTCACTGCCCTGATTTTGACTTCCAAAAACCCTACGCCCTGTGAAGGTGCAGCTGTGCTAGCATGTCTGTGGAGATGCTTTGAGCTTGTTTGATAAATGGCAGATTGCTAGTGATTGCCTTTGGGTGCTCACCCCTCTGGCTAACCTCCTAAAAGCTGTCAATAAAGGCAGGATGTGCAGCTTGGGCAGTAATAGGATATAGATCAGTGTTGAAGAGCTGTTATTAGAGTGACCCACCCCGTTGACTGACCAGCTTTTGGTGGAAAATAGCTACTCCAAATCTCTTTCTGCCACCATTTTAGAGCTGTGTGGCATAAAAATTGAGGAAGGCCTGGCTGCTCCTACTCATCCAAGTCCTGTTACAGTATGTTTGGACATGTGCAAGCAGCTTAAAAGAGGCTTTCACTGTCTTTGCTTGGAGAATCGTAATGTCACCCCATAACAGAAGCGGTGACTCAAGTTATTGACCTGCCAAGAAGGTAACCTCCAAAGCGGGCCTGGAGAAACGCTGCATCTCTGTGCTGAGTCCCGCAGTTTGAACAGCGCCAGATCACTTGTGTAGGTAAAAGTGTTCATATATATCTGAGATCTTGTTAGACACCCTGAGTCAGAAGAAAGCTGTGCAGTTATCCCTGTTTTAAAACCTTTTTAGGATTTAGCCATTCAGTTGTTCTATCTAGAAACTGTCTGAAAGCTTACGTAGGAGAAAGGCATGTCTGAGAAGAGCACAACAAAAGCCAAGGTGTGAGAAGCTATTGTTCAACCACTGATAAGGAGACCTGATATGCTGTGAAGCTGCAATGAGAGATTTTAACAGACTTTTTGTAATGCTGTGTCTGTCTGACGCTGGTATGCCTGGCACTTTTCCCAGTGGCCAGGCCGTTTTCGTGAATCCAAGGGTATGTATTTGTGCTTGAAGCCTTTTATTTCATGAAATAGTTGATTTTGCAGCATTTTTAATGTTTGCAGTGATTAGACAGGAGTTTGCATTTTGCACTTGCAAGGAACAAGTGAAATTGATCTGTCTGGGATTCATATCTGAAAGGAGGTTTTCTGGGATTTCTTCTACTAAATTACTTTGATCTTCTCCCACTGCCGCACAAACCGCAGATTTAATTTGCACCAGAGCTCTGCTGGGAAAAAGTGTGAAATGGCGAGAGCGAATCCGTATCTTTTCCAACTTGCTGAGGCTAAAGCCTTCTCCCAGGATTGCTCTGCCTTTGCTACGGGCCCCACTGCTTTCCTCTGTTGGGGCTCTCCCTGGTATAAGTTGTGCTGCCTCTCAGAGAAGTTACCTGTGCTCTAGTGGCACCCATATTGATTTGTCTCAGTGTATTTTGAGCTCACTTCATATTTGAGACTTATAATTTTAGCTACGAAAGAGAGAGAAGATGTTCCAGAATCCAGCTTTATTGATCTTGTTTTTAAAAATGTCTGGATGTTTGTGATCTGGAAAAGACATGAAAGGTCATAGTTATTCAAAACTATATATTTTATTTTCCCTATTTGTAGTGGCTGTACAAGAGGCTAAATGTTAATATTTTTGCAGCAGTGTATGGCAGCAATGTTGAAGCAAGCAGCATAACTGTTTGCATATTGTTCAACTATTTTTGGTGAATATAGCTCCTGATTAATTTCTAGTTTACAATTTTCTGAAGAATTGGAATAAAAGATGCAGTTTTCTGAGCTTTCAAATGCAAACTCATTTTTAGAATGAGATTGAAATATTTTATAGCTCTGGAATCATACATTCTGAGATATAGTGATATTTGTGTCAAGGCAAATCTCTTAAATATAAGAAAAATATCCTAATTTGCACAAGTAATTGAGGTGGAATATTCCTAAGTAAATATAAACCCTGATGAAATTCCACGTTTGCTCTTTTCATTACAAACTGAAAACCAAGTATTTTTTGACAGTATTTTAAGGTTCCTGAACTGTTGAGTAACAGTTCATAAATGAGTGTAGCTTTGACAGTGACTATATGCAGAAATGTGGCTTTCGTAATGTTTTTTTTTTTAAATATGTATATTCAGAATGCCATAACAAAATGGATTTATATGAAATTATGACGTTAATTCATAAACTAACAATGGAAAAGTAGGTATGTTTCATAGTATATACTAGCCATCCTTGTTAGATTTTGCAAAAGCTTTCCAGCCCAACATATTTAAATGGAGTTTAAATGAGTTCATTCCTCAACTGTCTTCAGTTAGAAATTTTACATGATGGTTCTCTGGGAAATAGCAAAAGAGGCAACAGCAGTGCTTCACTTTTCATCAATATATAACCATCTTGTATTGCAACATAGCTTCATCTTCTTACTAGAAGAGTTGTCACTTTGTTTTAATGTATTTAAATTTGAACCCTGTGTATTTTTGAGCCCTTTGGGGAAATAACTGATGGACTGATTTTTCCCATTAGTGGCATTCTTGCACACTTCCAAAATAAGATCCCACATGTGGGATACCACATTTTTTCAGGTTTTGGGTCTCTAAAGCTACATCTCCTTGGAGATCATGCTTTGTCCTAAGCCTGGTGTATCTCAAGAGTCTTTGCTGCCATAAGATCCCTTCTGGTAAGGTGCTTTTCAATATACACAAAGAAAACTGGTGTCATTCAGCATCACCAGTCCTTGCTGGCTGGCCCACAACTACCCCACTCTGAAGTACCCCAGTGCA
Organism: Aptenodytes forsteri; assembly: GCF_000699145.1. Lineage (NCBI taxonomy): Eukaryota > Metazoa > Chordata > Aves > Sphenisciformes > Spheniscidae > Aptenodytes > Aptenodytes forsteri. The sequence continues at coordinate 3,082,264 of NW_008794890.1, read as the reverse complement.
TCTTGGTAAGTGGCTTGAGCACAACCATCACTCAGCACTAGGCTCATTTTCAATGTGAATTCACAATCTGGCAGTCTTATTTCAATGTGATGACTATAGCATAAACCAAAGGTCATGTTCAAAATTAATACAGAGTAAAAATCTTCGCACAACAGAAGATTCTAGAAAGGCAAAAGCCCAGCTAGAACGCAATCTGGCCGCTGTTGTTAAAGACAACAAAAAAAGTTTTTACAAATATATTAATGACAAGAAGAGAGCCAAGGAGAATCTCCATCCTTTATTGGATGCAAGGGGGAACATTGTCACTGAGGATGAGGAAAAGGCTGAGGTACTCAATGCCTTCTTTGCCTCAGTCTTTAACAGGCAGACCAGTTATCCTCAGGGTACTCGGCCCCCCGAGCTGGAAGACGGGGACGGCGAGCAGGATGAACCCCCCGTAATCCAAGAGGAAGCAGTCAATGACCTGCTATGCCACCTG
>NW_008794890.1:3069622-3080344 GCF_000699145.1 Aptenodytes forsteri | reverse complement strand
CATGGTGGTGTTGGGTTGACGGTTGGACTCGATGATCTTAGAGGTCTTTTCCAACCTCAATGATTCTATTTCTATGATTCTATGATTCTATAATTCACCATCTTGAACAAATATATCCAGTTTACTGCAGTTTCCCCACAAAGGTTTCTCAAAGTTTCTCAGACAAATATAAAATTAGAAATAAACTTTGCAACAACATGCAAACAAAATTGTTTCAAGTGAGGAAGCTGATATGCAGGAGGAAACAAGCTAAAGATTTCTGATTTCCAGTCACGTTAGCAACTAGAATAAATTACACTCTAATAAATTGAGGTGCATATTGACTGATAAGCTCTAAGTGATTTTTATCACTTGGGCAGCATAAAGCAGCCATTGATGCTTAAGTTGGGTTTATGACTGTTGTGCGTTGCCAGCATGGAACAAAGAAGCCCAAATAAAGGCCCTGCTGGCCTCATCTATTTGTGGAGCTGATTGCTCAAGATAAAGCGCTGCAAATTAGGTATAACTAATTTAATCTGTTTAATGTAGGAAAAAAGATAAGATGATGGCAACTATGTCTGTCTCCTTTTCCTTGCAGTGATGTTTCATATCAGATGCTTCTTAGTTAACAAACACATACTGCTCCTTGGAGAAACTAATGTGTGTAATTCTTTTTATAATGAATTGCTGCAGCTGCAAATAATTGTGAGATCTTCCATCAGCTTTATAGTAAGATCTGAGTCACTCTGAATTCTTTCTCCCAGCAGAATGTACCTAGGGTTCACCTAAAAAAAAAACCACCAACATTTTGCTGCCCAGTGTTATAAAATCATGGGTAGTGCTGAAGTGGTTTTTTTCATGGTGAGAAAAATCTGCCATCTTTAGGCACAAAATAAAGTTAACCATGGTATGTGTTCATGTTTCACTGCCAGCACATGCTAGAGACATGACAAAGAAGTCAACGCTGTGCCCATAGACTGGAAGACATGAAGTAGTCCTTCAGTGTATGTTCTGGGAGAGCACAGAGTCTAAAATCTCAACGCTGTGCCCATAGACTGGAAGACATGAAGTAGTCCTTCAGTGTATGTTCTGGGAGAGAATTCCTGAAGGAATTTTAACTGAAGGCTTATCTAACTGTCTTAGAAACACAAAACCATTTGAAAGCAGTTATCTTGTATACTCTGAGGTTGAATTTTGCCCTGCAGGAATATGTTTTGATGCTTGCAAAGTGATAACAGCCTTTTGCTTTATGTTATACTAGTTAATTAAAAGATATGTGTTGTTGCTTCAACTGATGCTTTTATAGAGACTGTCTGCCATTTTTGTAAATGAACTTAAAAGTAAGTTGATCTACATGTTGCAATTAGAAGATTTCTACTAAAAGGGAATATATAGAAAACTGCTGAAGGTGGTAAATTTGCTCGCAATTTATCTGGATATTTTAAAAGGATGAAAACAGAAGATTTTGTTATCATTTTTGAATCAGTTTTACTGCTGCACATTCTTGTGTCTATGAAGGAGAATATACTTAGAGGTACTAGGCAGGGCATAATGAAACATTTTATAGATATAATTTATTTTACATTGTTTCAAGGCCTCTCTCCATTGATGAGTTTACAGGGTTGTGGCACTTCATTAGAGACTCTGGCTTCAGCTGTGTGTAGGATGTAGAGTCTGATTCTGAAATATTTGTTACAGAGATCGGTGAGATTATAGTTTGCATCCAGCTGCTGGCTTTGCGTAGGGGAAATGGCATTTACTACCAGGAATTTGTGGACACTGAGTCTACCAGGATGTCATTTATTCACTCTTGTTATCTCTGTGCATTTCTTTTACAGTTTATAAAGTCAGAAACATCCTCTACAGACTTTAAAAATCGGAAGCATTGCTGTATTGTCTAATAGCTCCTAATGCTGTAAATAATGATGTAGTTGGGTATTGAAACAATGTATGGTTAGTTCAAGGGAGGATTTTTGGTTTGTGTCCAGAAGTATCTTAGCACAGCAATATTTCTCCTTTTTGCTTAGGTTTCTGTTCTGCTGCTATGAAATCCTGCATGCCTCCAAGGAAGTGGCCATTACCTTCATGTCTTTCTTATAGTAACAGGGCAGAAGATTCTTGTCACTGTGTAGGGCAGAGCTAACATACTAAAATCTGTTGTTTGTTACCCATCCAAGCAATTAAGCTGGCCAATGAGGATTTGTAGGAAGAGTCTCCTAGAGTGCAGACTCTAAGTAGTTTCACTTCATATAGTGAAAATTTCAGCCCTTGAAATCATCAGGAATTTTGTCATTGATTCCTGTTGGACTAATAGAGTTGAACAGTTATCATTCTGTGAGAACACAATAAAACACATTTGGCACAAATGTAGCAAATCACTAAATCTATCCCTCTCTAGAGCTTTACTTGAAAGACAGCGTTTCACCTGTTTCATCTGTAGCTGGCCATTCTTTCCACTTGTTTAAGTTTTCATTTGTGCAGGCTTATGTTAGGTTCAGTACCGGGGGAGCATCTGGGTGCAAAAGCACTGGATTCAAGGTTTATAACTTCCCGCTCTGGACCATGCAGCCTAGGATGGGATGCCCACGCACCCAATGGATGGGCCTGTGCATCGCATTTGCCCGCTCCCTGCTGCACACTCATTTCTGGCTCTGCCAGTCACCCCACTTGCCCCCATGTCGAGGAACACCCGTGCTCTGTTTTGGTGGTCTTGAGATGCTGCCCTGGGAAGGGGAGTGTTAAGCAGAGACCGATAGGGTTGTCCCTGTCATGCATCCATATAGTATATGGGGTATCAATGCACACTGAAAAAGCCCCAAAGTCTCTAGAAAGTGGGCAGTGTGTGCCAGCTAGCCCCAACCCTCACGATTCTGCTTGGCTTGAGGTTATTGATGTACCTGGAGAGACCAGGATGAACGAGCTGCACCTGGTCCTGTTGCTCTAGCAAGGTGCAATGAGGTGACTCCAAGGCACTGAAGGATTCTCTCAGTGCAGGCATCTCCAATAAGGAGAGTTCAGCCAGAAGAACATCTATCCTATGGCCTTGCAGCCCATAATAGGTGTTTTGGGTTTTTTTGGAGAAGGGTGGCCTCTGTGATGCTTATGAAATTAGTTAAACTGTTATCCATGTGAAAGCTAAGTGCACTCAAAAAGGCTTGCAGGAAGAGGGCCAAAAAAAGACTATTTTCAGAGATACATCATAAACCTCATCTGATACAGTCTCAATATATTTTCACATTCGTAGCATTATAAACAGCCATCCTTTTTTTTTACCAACCCTTGCAATTTTTTCACATGCACGGTCTTTACACTGCTTTATCTTTCTCTATTAAAAACAAAGCTATAAAAATATTACTAAAATGTGGGGGTTTTTCCATTTTTTTTTTTAAATGAATCAGTAACTTCTTAGAACTTATGCAGGATATCATTCAATCAAAACCTTGTATGGGAAATACTGGGTGAGGATGTGTGCTCATGTACCTTGAGATACTATCCCCTAGAAGGAGTTATGCAGTGAATACTTGCTGCCTTTGGTTGCCTGAGTTGAAGCTCTGACCACTTTAGAGATGGCCGCAGAGTGTTTGGGAATTTAGTAGCATGTTTCTGGTTTGTCACACTGAAATACAGGTGTCTGTACTTTTTCTCAAGGAAAAAAAAGTTATTGTTTGCCTTGAGGGTTGATAAGCACTTAGAGAGGATCAAATTCATTCTGAAATCCTTCTGTTGACTTCAACTAAGTGGTTAAAGGATGAATTGCAGTCTTCCTCGCTTACTCCTTTCTACCCTTTCCTCCTCTCTTGTGTATAATTTGGCACAGCTGTATGGTAAATAGGTGTTGTTGGCTGTGGGATGCTTCTCAGTAGGCTGCAAACCTTTTCTTCGCCTTTTGTGGTATGCAGCTATGTATAATTATATGGTCCCCTGGTTTAGGATAAAACTGTATCATGAGAATGTCTATGGAATCAGGAGAAAAAGACTTTTCAGTCTTTTTGGTCCAGTGATCATTAAAGTAATCAGGAAAACACGGAGGATTAGATTAATAGGAAAAGCCAGATGATAATTTTTTTGCCATAATGTGTGTTAACTCACAGAAAACTTCAGAAAACTCAGAATCACGTGATGGGAGAGGGAGGGAAGGAGGAGTGGACTCTTCTGAGAAGGCCAGATTTTGGAGATCTAGTCGTACAGAGGATCTTCATGTGGGTTCTGGGTTTCTTCTTCATCTACTTCTGAAGTTCTGGGTTTTTTCCACCTCGAAAGTGCTGTCATGAAGAGTAACAGTGCATAACAGATTGGGAGAATAATACAGTTTAAAAAGTGGGCAATGAGTTGTCTAAGCTGTGTAGACATGCAAACGATTATCTGTAAGAAAAGGATCACAGAAAAACTCTTTTTGTTCCAGGCAAATAAAGGTATCATTTTCTGCATAGGTACATTAATTAGGTAGAGTCAAGTTTTGTGACAGGGAGTTAGGAGAAATGAAAGGCTTCCTGTAATATTATGTCAAAAGACTTATTGTGATTCAGAAGAAAGGTTTAGATGTCACTCTGGCTTATGACATGTTATTGTCTTTTCCTTTTGGTGAAATACAACTGTGGGATGTAATTATTGCGTTAGTAATGTACCTTGTCCTGTAGTCATATTTTTCCCTTGAAATATCTTATGTGAGCTAAAATGTCCCATTGTAATAATGACCCATTGCAGTAATAAAATTGTCAGGCCAGGTGCATGATTGACCACTTTGTATTGTTGTAACTGTCCTTTTCATATCATTAATAAAGTCTGACTTTATTACTGTTGTCCATCATGTTTATGGGGACACCATAAAATTTGGAGGCAGTTGCAGCGTATTTACCTTCCCCCATTCATCAGTTTTTCCTTACTCTTCCGATGTAATTTGTTGAACAAGAAGTTCTTGTATGATTATTTTGATGTTATTTGAACAGAGATAGGGTTTATCAAAAAATACAGGCCTAATGTTTATGAAATCAATTTTTAGAGACTGGGCCCAACTTCTTTCTAAGGGATATTTGTCTGCTTGGTAGAAAACAAAGCGGTTTCAGCCAGAGGGCTGGTCTCCTTTGTGATTGACTGACTGTGCCTCTGGAGGTGAAGGTCTCGTGATGGCCTGACTTGAGGCAGAGACGTGAATCAAAGTCCTGCTTTTCAGGTGAATCTCCTTGTAATCGCGCATGTCCGTCAGTCCACGCTGCTGGAGCGTGGCATGGCTTACTTGCACATACAGACAGCAAGAAGGATGCTGCAGCCTACTCGCTGAGGTGTGTGGGCTTCCCTCCCAGTGGTAGCAACTGTTTAATTATTCAGTGCTTAATTATGCATCAACAGAAGTGTCGATCTTCCTGGCTGGGAGACCCTCTAGGTACATAGCTAAGCCGTTCTTCTACCATTTTGGGCAGAGAAAGACATGAAATTCAAGTCTGCCAGAACCTGCGTAGTTGTGCTAGCCACTGAATGGGAGGGTAAAGTCACCTGCTGCTTTCACTCTATTTTTGTTTCCCCCAGCCAAAGTCTTGGACCAAGTTTAACACAGATTTTCAAATAGTTTTGTGATGATAAAAAACATGTTTGTGGCAGACTACTTTTCACCGAAAAAGCTTCACTTGGATCTAATCTATAGGACATAAGGCCATGCAGAATAGCCCGCATGCAACAGAAGGCTGTGGTACTCAAGGTCAGGAAATCCAAAGTTAGGGTTGGTAATGAAAATGCCATCTGTTTGATGCTGTTTTCTTACAGCTTTGCAAGTTAGTAAATTAGTTAGTTGTTAGTAACTACATTGCATTATAAAAAGAAATTGCTTATATCATTTTACAGTCACCAAGCTAGAGAACAACTTCAGTTTGAGCTCTATCGCTGATCCTCTGTTCTTGTTTTCAGTCTGCATGAAGTATCTGAAAAGCTGCTTGGTTGCTCTTTGGGGACTGGCTGCACTCCTCTATCACATGGGAAAATTCAAAATCACTGATAATAAATAAAACCTGGATAGTATGAAGCTCCGTAAAAGCATGAAGAGAGAGCAGGTGCGTCTGCGCTGTACTTCCCAGTACTCTGGGTTTCTGGTGGGCTCGTTTTCTCAGGCACAGTGTCACCCTTTGCCAGCCCAGCAAACAATATTTGTGCCCACAACGAAGATTCACTATCCAAGGGGATGTGATGTGGTCATTTGCTTTTATGTATGAACATGTACTTTCTGTTTCTCAAAACATTCCCAAATACTACAGGGATTTGTAGGGAAACTGAATGTCTTTTTTGTTCTTCTCAAATGATTAGTAGCTTTGTGCTGTGTCCCCAGGAAAAGACTATGTAAAAAATCAATTGTTTTGGATAATTACAATCACTTCTTGGATTTGTGATTAACAGTAAAATGAGATGGGAGAAAGATGTACCTAAAAAAAGAAAGTAGGAGGTGATGTACCTTAGGAGAAAAACATACTCATTTAATTAAAAGTCTTAAATCTAAGGAACTCTACAGAGCCTGTCAGAGACCAGAAGATGACTTTGGGTCTGGAAGATACAGCTGGTCTTCAGCTGGTATCATAGTTTGACATTCATAAATCTGCTGCTCCTGTACTGGAAGTATTTTTGGAAGTAAATTAAAGGGCTTTGGTTCCTGTGTCTGATTTTAATAGGCATAGCAACTTTCTGGAGTTTTCTAGGTAGAGTTTTGATGAAGACGACTGTTATTTTCCTCCTTCCCCCCATAAGTCTTTGTTACAGTCTTTTGTGCTGTTGTTTTGACATCAATGGGAAGCTATGCCTCAGTACAGCTTCCTGTATATTGCATTCTGTTTCTTTTGTGCTCTAAATCTTCCCTATGGTTTTAGTTATATGCACAACTGAAATGCTTTTTGAAAAGCTACAGGTCCTTATTTCTGTCAGTGCCAGCTTTAAAAAGCTTTCCAAGTTTAAAAAAAAAAAACCTATTTGGAAAACATTTCCTCCTTAGTTTGCTTTTGTGTTTCTCCAGTTGTGTCACCTGCTGAGTAAGTATATGTGATTGCGGGGAGGGAACGCTCGCTCCCTACTGTACCTAAAGCTGCGCAGCTGAGCGGCCCTTCCCTCCCATCACGACTAGTTTCCAGTATAGTTAGTTTGTAGCCTTCAACCCTGAATGGTGAAGGAGTGTGTAAAAGTGACTGGGAAAGGAAGATTTTCAACACCCTGAAGAGATGGTACAAACTGTAAGTCCTGGGAGAAAGGTTTCACTGTGGTGCCTCATGAAGGAGTAGGTTACTGTAAGGAAGGTATCCCTTGGATTTGCATCTCCTGCCTACGTGTGTGGAGTCTTGGTAGCAGTGCTGGAGAAGAAATCTGAGTTGTGATGGTGACTTCCACTGGAGACACAAGACTGCCTTAGCAGAAAACCTCCTTTCCCTGTAAATGAAAGAAACTTTTAGGGACTCGTAGTCTTGGTTTGGCTGTGGAAGGTAAGTCAAGCTCAGGAAGGGAAATATCTTCTGGTGTCCTAAGGCCCTCTTCTTTTTTTTTTTTTCCTTTGTACCAAAGGCAGTGAAGCCCACTTCCCTGTATGTGCTGGTAAGGAGGAAGGAAGGGAAAAGTCCATAAAATAAATTACTTGTATCCGTATCACTTCTGGTAGGTTTGAACAAGAGAAATGGTGACCAACCTTGAATCTAGGTTTGCCAGCCTCCAAAAGTTAACTGTCTCCTTATAACTAGACAGGAATTTATTAATGTAATTTCCTCAAGGGAGTAAATTTAATAGAAGTGTTAACTATTATCAGTAGCACATTAGGAGGAATTCTCCAGGTACTGCAATCTCTAACCATTACAACATTTTTTTTAATTCCTTTAAGTTGTTCATATGACATGTTCTTTATTACCAGAATCTGATTCGGCAAGTTTAGATAAGTCAGAGCTGGGATTTTTAGAACAGTAACAATACAGGTTTCTCAGATGACCTTTTCTGCCTTGTTGAAGTTGAAAGAGATAGAAGAAAAATAGACTTAGACCATTTTGAGGTCTGTCAGAAGATAAATGAATAATTTAAATTCAGTTTAGTTGAAATCATTACTACATCATGCTATCTTTACACAATTAGTTTGTTGTCAGTTCATTGTATTTTTATAGTGATGTATTTAGTTGCAGCTCTGGAGATAAAGTCACAGGAGTGACTTTTAGGAAGTGGATTTCTTTTGATAGAATTGCAGAATCTTAGAATAATTTAGGTTGGAAGGGACCCTGGGTAATTATCTCGTCCCACCTCATGCTTAAAGCAGGGCTAACTTCAACATTCAATTAGGTAGTTCACGGCCATGTCCTGTTGAGTTTTGAGCATCTTCAAGTGTGGAGATCCCACAGCCTCTCTGGGCACCTTTCTTACTGTTTGAGCAATCCATGAAGAAATGTATTTCCTAATATCTAATCAGAATTTTCCTCACTTCAGCTTGTGCCTGTTGCCTTTTGTCCTGTCTGAAAAAAGCCTGCTTCCTCCCTTCCTGGTGCAGGACTTTACCTGGCCCTTAAGGAGAGAATGACCGGTGGTGAGTGCTTGTGAACTCTAGAACTGTGCCAGTATTGACAGCTTTATGTCATGCAACTTAATCCAGCTGAACTGGCCCATTTTAATGAGGGTTAAACTCCTTGAACTTTGAATTTGATAAAAAATTAAAACTTCAAGAGAATAATAGTTCTTCTCCCCAATTCAACAGCACTGCTTTTTGCATGCTTGCAAAATAGAAAGGAAGAGGAACCTCAGATCACCTTCAGTCATCCTTTTTGGGGCATATATTGTATTACATCTCTGATCTTCGGAGCAGGGCAGCTGGCTAGGTGCCTTGCCTCTAGCTACCCTGGATGCTACACGTACAAGGAAAAAAGTAAAATTCTTCTGTGGTACCTGCAAAGGAACTTCCAGGTCTGTGGACAAGCTGCCTTTGAACCTTTTTCTTTCCACGTCTGAAAAAATGGATGCAAACCCCTGAAGTTTCTGGATAAAAAATAAAAAGCTACAAAAAAGGGCAGGAGGGTGAAGTGACAATAACGAAAAAATCCCCCACAAACCTAACAACCCATAAATGGAAAGAACGATACCCCACAAGGCTGTTGTAACAAACCAGGGACTAATCTGTTTCTGTGTCCCAGGTGGCTGGGACAGGAAAGACAATTTGAGAAAAATATTAGGAAAAGTTTTAGAGGAGTAATGAAGGTTAGCAAGCTGATGTGTTTACTTGAAGAGAGCGTCCATGCCAGAAGGTCTGTCTAGAATAAAGTAGACATGGCAGCTTTTGCCTTGTGGAGCATGGAAATGAGTAAGGTAGTGTGCTGAGGTCCACAGTACCTCTAACTAGAACTGTAAAGCATGCTTCCTCCCTCTCGTCTTCCTTCTCTCTCTCTCTCTCCTCTCTTTATTTTTTTTTTTCAACTGAGACACTGAACAAATGCAGCAGTTGTCCTAACTGGATGATTTCTTTAGACTTGACTAAAGAGTTCAAGCCATCTGTGATCCTACCAGGGGAGTAATGGGCAGAAGAGTACTATTTTATTGTGTATATCCAACTTAAAAAATTCAATGCAGAAGAGAAATATGTATTTTCTTATAGTTCCTCCTTGGCAGAAGCAGGCTATTATTTTGGCATTCTCTACAGATTTTTTTTCTAGAAGAATATATCGAGGAGAGAAGAACTCTTTTTTCAAATTGTTCAGCAGAAATCCTTTTTCATCTAAATGAGTAGCAATCACTTGCAGTCCTGGGCATGTGGGATAATAAAATGATACAGCAAGGTTTGAAACAGGGATGGGAAGTTATGAAGACAAAGAGAATGCTTCAGATCTTAGGGACAATGCAGATATACTGGCAGCTGAACAAAAAGTTTTGCAAACAGTCAGGTAGCTGCTTCTCTGAGTCCTGGGTATATTGGCAGCTCTAGAAATGGAGGGATCTGTTGGGAAGATGGTGCTTCATGTTATCTCTATCCTGCGATCAACTGAGTTATATCATGTAAACAAATGTTTGTGCATGTCAGTGTCATGAGTAACAGTGGTTCCATATAAACAAATTAACTTCTCTGTATTTATATCATGAAGAGCAGCTCAACCTGGAAAAGCTTAACTTTGGCACACAGCGATCCAGATTATACCTGTAGTAGGCATTAGAGGGCTGATAAATTGCTGTGGCTTTCCGTGCTCTGCCCATTTACCTGAACACTGAAGTCCAGAGATGGATGAGCTTGAAAGGACTTTTCTCATCAGCTTTCTTATAACACAACCCACAGAAACTTCCTAGGCTCCTTAATTTTGGAGATTGTTTTTGCATGTGACCTCGTAACACAGTAATTTTTAATAGCTTTTTTAATGTAGCAAAAGGCTCTGATTAGAAACTACCTGACCTCTCTGCAGAAGCTAAGGCTGTGGAAATAAGAATGAGCGCACTGTAAGTTTCTAAAGTATGTCAGTGTTTTAGAGTGCTGGTTTTTGTGTTCCTTTTAGATAGATATTTGTGACACTCCCAAAGGCATAGTACCTAAGTTTTCTGTATTGGTATACCTCAATCAAGACTTGCAACCTTAGTATTTAGAACTTAGACTAACAACTTAGGCTTGCCAATGTGACGCCCATCTACAAGAAGGGACAGAAGGAGGATCCGGGGAACTACAGGCCTGTCAGCCTGACCTCGGTGCCGGGGAAGATGATGAGGCGGCTCATCTTGAGGGCGCTCACAAGGCATGAGCGGGACAACCAGGGGATCAGGCCCAGCCAGCAC
>NW_008794890.1:3064128-3068448 GCF_000699145.1 Aptenodytes forsteri | reverse complement strand
TAGTGGGCATGGTGGTGTTGGGTCGACGGTTGGACTCGATGATCTTAGAGGTCTTTTCCAACCTCAATGATTCTATGATTCTATGATTCTATAACTTGAAGACTGAACAGCTTATTCTTCTTTTAATTTACTTTTATTTACTTTTACTTATTGGTTTTGAATGTCCAGCCTAAAATTTGTGCCCATGTAATGTTTGTCTTCATTGAAACTTCACTAAATGGGAATTCACTGCAAGTATTGCCTGTGTGGCTCATGCTGTCAGAGCACCAAGCTGGTGCCAAAAACAGGTAGTAAAAAAATAAAATAAAATGGTGGGGCACAGGAAAGAGCTTTGGATGCAGCCTCTTTCTTGGATGAAGAAATGACTTGAAGTAAATTCAGTTTCTTGAAGGGTGAGGTTGGTAGAGAAAACATAGGCTTAGTTTTGGACAATATTATTCCTAGCTTTCCTAGTATTTGCTAAGAAGGTGTGTATGTGTGTTGCTCTCCACTTTCCAGCTTTGAGCGGAGTGGCATTGTGTTCTTCAGGGCCCAGCCCGTTGCCATGGATTCTAATCAAGGTTTTAATGGCGGGGGTTTGTTGTCCGGTTTTCTGATACTTGCAGTTCAAGGAAGGATAAATGAGCCTAGTCTCTGTGAAAACATCATGTTGGTTGTTTTTATTGGGAGGATTTGCTCCAAAGAAAGCAAGATGAAGGCCTATTGACTAGTTTTGCCTAAAGTAAATGTTCTCCCCTCTCTCCTTGTATCTGGTTTGGCTAACAAGTCAGAGTGCTAAAACCTTCCCTTGCTCAAGCATCTCTATTACTGTATTATGTTTAATAACAGTACTTTTTCTTATTTGTAACCTGAAATTTTTTACATTAACTTTTGTGTGCACAGCTGTCTCTTTTCAATTTGCTTTTTAGTTACATTGGATTGTACTAGTAATAATTTACCTGTCTCTGCTATGTCTGCCAAACGCTTCAGTATACTTTGACTAGCTACTCCTAATCTTAAAGAATTTGTTGTACAGAGTGTGTTGTACTGATTCAAATTAGATATTCATTTAGTACGATGGAGAAGGACCTAAATTTATGCAGAGTCCTATACTTGAACTGGGCAGAAATTGTAATTCAGTGCTGTTCTCCCGCTCCATACACACAGCCTGTCTTCACTGAATAGCTGAAATCTGGGCAAAACAGTTTTGTTTCATGTTTTCCAGAATGGCCTGCGTACAACCACAATTGCAGAAATATGACTGTAAAAACCCATCTCCTTTTTGCCTGTAACTACTGATTTAGTATTCATGGATAAGCACATATTTAGGCATTGAGATATCGTGTTATATCATTTTTACTGCTTAAAGAGGTGAACACTATTACCTATATGCTACAGAAGACAGCGTGTTGATTTATGTGGACATTTTAGATTGAAGGATTCTCTTTGGGAGGATGTTGGTCTGTCTTCCCAGGTGAGTCTCTCTGTGGGAGAGAGAACAGTTTGTTTTGCTCTTTCTTCATCTCTCATCTTGTCTGTATCTATTTTTAGACAGATGGAGTTGCACATTCTGGCTGCGGCACACATTCTGCAGTGACTCCTTGTTCCTGCAAAATGGCTAATTAAGTGAGAGACAACTCGGGCAGGAATGATTTACACCACATGAACATGGCTCAGACTTCAGAAAATACTGGCAGATTCTGCCAAACTGTCAAGTTATCAAGTTGTTTGCTTTTTGCCAGGCTTCATCAGTGACCATTAGCTTCGTGGTCTGGCTGAAATTCTTTCATTTTGGCGGAGTGTGAAATAATTTTCTCTCTGACTCCTGCCACTGGTGGTAGCCTGACTCAATATAGGCTGATGACTGATAGCAGCAGAGAAGCGGTGCTCAACAGCTGAGTACACAGCCCTGTGCTGCAGAAGATACTATGTTCCATCATAAACATTTCCATTCTCAAAATTTAGAAGGCACTGGCAGAACTGGGAAAGCCCTGCCTGCGTGCTTAGCCTCTAGGAGCCTACTGCGGTTAAGTCACGTTGCATCTGTTGAGCTGCTTTCCAAGTTAAGTGACCGTCGTGGTTTGACTCCAGTCGGCAACTAAGCACCACACAGCCGCTTGCTCACCCTCCCCCCTGCGGTGGGATGGGGGAGAGAATCGGAAGAGCGAAAATAAGAAAACTTGTGGGTTGAGATAAGAACAGTTTAATACTGGAAATATAATAATAACAATAACAATAATAATAATAATAGTAATGGAAAGTAAAACAACGAGAGAGAGAGAGAAGCAAACAAACAAACAAAGTTGACCGATGCCCAGCCAGTCCCCGAGCAGTGGCCCCCCCGGCCAGCTTTCCCCAGTTTATGTACTGAGCATGACGTCATATGGTATGGAATGTCCCTTTGGCCAGTTTGGGTCAGCTGTCCTGGCTGTGCCCCCTCCCAGCTTCTTGTGCACCTCCAGCCTTCTCAGTCGGTAGAGCATGGGAAGCTGAAAAGTCCTTGGCTAGTGTAAGCACTACCTAGCAACAACTAAAACATCGGTGTGTTATCAACATGATTCTCATCCTAAATCCAAAACACAGCACTGTACCAGCTACTAGGAAGGAAATTAACTCTATCCCTGCCGAAACCAGGACAGGGACTTACAGAAAAATGACTGTCTTTTTAAACTCTATCCTCCCTTGGTCAGGACGGTTTTATATTATTATGTGGTACCATGAGGAAAGGTAAGCTTGTGGGTTTACCTACATGTAAGAAAAGATGTTTGCAAAAACTCCCATGCTAAATGTCTGAGCTTTCTCTGTCTGGATGTACAGACAAATGCTTTCCTTGCTGTGTTCTCCTGCCTCTTCTCCTTTTTGATAAAAGGCTTGTCTCTCTGTGTCCTTTAACTGATACGATTTATCTCACTAAGGAGAAGAAGGCAGTGAGCTAAAAGGGCAAGTGAAGACAAATGTGGAACACCTCGCCAAGAGGTGTGCAAACAGAGGGGAAGGACAGTACCAGGTTGTCATGCATATATCTAAAACACAACCAAATATAGCATTGTGTACGCACTAAAGCAAGGCTATGCAGGCCCAAAAACTATAAAATCTAATTAGGTAGCTGTTTATGTGAAATACTGGTAAGTTTGAGAGCATTTCTGATGAACTAGAGTACAGAATGCTCGCAGTCCATCAAACAAAGGTCTACACAAGACGCTGACAGTATTCTACAAGAAGGAGGTACAGATGCGGAAATTTCTCGAAGTAATGTGAAGAGCTAACATTGTGCAGCTAATGATCTTGACTATATACCTAGGGTATGGAAAAAGCTATTAACCAATTAAAAAATGTTGTGTGGAGGTTTTTGACCTTCATTTTTCTACTGTTTATGGCATACAAAGAAGAGATTAAATGTCTATAAAGGGGAATCCAGGGCTTGTTTTGGGCTGTTGGAGCCAGCATGTGCTCTTTGAGCACCTTCGATATGGGTAGCCGCCATCTCCATTTGCAACCTGCGACTTTAGTGGTATTTACCAACTTAAATATTTTTACATGTGTAATGATAACTTTTTTCAAGCAGCAGGCAGTGACTAGACACAGGATAATGGCTTGTATGCTCACTGAAGCCTTAAAGTGCTTTTTTTAGGTATTTTTGGCCACGTGCGAGTGCCTGGCAGGTGGAGTGTGTACTGCCAGTGATTGCTGGGGCTTTATGAAGCAGCTTCTGGGACGGGTGAATGTGCAGTGTTTGCCGTGCTAAGCTACATGCATTCCTGAAGCTTTCCTAGCAATAATAAACAATGCAACCAATATTATTGCGATTTATGGACTAAGCCAGAAACCCTCATGTGAGTTACAGCCTTGATGGCTGAATTGCGAACGCAATTATTCTTCTATGCATAAATATGCAGTGCTGTCCCAATCAGTTATGCTACTTCTGAAGCCTTGGGAATAAAGAAGCATTTTGCTGCTGAATAACATATACATGGAACCTTGAATATCTCAGCTGAATTGGTAAAAGAAATCTCATGCCAGTAGTCCCCAGAAATGAGCTAGATGGATTTCTGCTTTGGGTATTCTCCTGCATGCTCTCAAACAGAAAGCAGATGGATAATGTGGTGGGTGAAGAGACAGCATTGAGCATCTATATTTTAAACAATAAGAGATCTTTTTTTTTTTCCTCCTTACAGACAGCTATTGTGTGCTTCTTATTTCATTATTCATATCAGGC
This sequence comes from Aptenodytes forsteri, assembly GCF_000699145.1. NCBI lineage: Eukaryota > Metazoa > Chordata > Aves > Sphenisciformes > Spheniscidae > Aptenodytes > Aptenodytes forsteri. The sequence continues at coordinate 3,064,253 of NW_008794890.1, read as the reverse complement.
TTCCTGAACAAGATATTTCTGTGTGAAGAGTCTTTTTAAAGGTGTCATTATGAATTTCTTAAGAAAACTTTGGAACAAATTTTTATAGATGTCGTGGTTTAACCGCAGCCAACAACTAAGCTCCA
>NW_008794890.1:3048799-3063714 GCF_000699145.1 Aptenodytes forsteri | reverse complement strand
CCTTCCCTCTTCTTCCCCCAGTTTTATATGCTGAGCATGACGTCATATGGTGTGGAACATCCCTTTGGTCAGTTGGGGTCAGCTGTCCCAGCTGTGTCCCCTCCCAGCTTCTTGTGCACCCCCAGCCTACTCGCTGGTGGGGTGGGGTGAGAAGCAGAAAAGGCCTTGACTCTGTGTCAGCGCTGCTCAGCAATAATGAAAAACATCTCTGTATTATCAACACTGTTTTTAGCACAAATCCAAAACAAAGCCTCATACTAGCTACCATGAAGGAAATTAACTCTATCCTAGCCAAAACCAGCACAATAAAGGAGAGCCTTTATTGAATCGTAGGCTATATGCTAGCACATTATACATGGTTACCATTCCCAGTGAATTTTAATTTCAAAGCTGCACATTTACTGTAAAATCTTGAAAAACACAAAAGGCTTTGGTTATAATGAACTGCTACCCACTAGATGACCTTGTTTAAGGTCTGTGAGGTTTCTTACTTTTCTGTCTTTTGCTGCAGAAGTATGGTCTGACACCCCCAGACGGAATTATTCAGCTTTCAAGCAGTAACATTGCAAGTCACCTTGCTGCCTTAAATCCGTTTCATAAGCCTCCCTCAAATTTCTGTGGCATATCCTTAGCTTGAATATGGGACCACAGAGACATATAAGTCTTAATCTATCATTGTAGACAGCTGTCTTAATTGAATCAGCTGGTGGTAGCATGAAAAATTTGGCATTTTTCTTTGCTGTTTGGGTGACTACTTTCCTGCCATTATTGTTTGTGATGGCTGAATCTCTTCCAAAGTTTCAGTTTGAGCAAACTCTCCTCTGTTGCAGCAGGTTATCAAGGCTCAGAAGAAGGATTGTGGTCTCGTTTTAGTCTGTGTAAACCAGCTGAATCATTTAAAACAAAACACAGAGGAAATATTAGAGACTCCTCAGAGCTGAAGGAGACGGGGAAGTCTGCCAGGGTGGGGTGCAGCTCCAGCTCCTCACCCAAGTTTTGCATCTTATGACTTGGTTTAAAGTCTGATGGCATAGATGATGTCTCTGAAACTTGGAGCCATATTTATCCCAATCAATTTCATGCATGTAACTGAGATGTCTAACCACTACAACAGTCAAGGGAGGGCTGTGTGTGCACATTTCTATGAGCAATTCAGCCAGTTCAGATCTGAAATTGTTCTGTCCCTCCAAAATGTCAGAGTGAATGTAAGACAGTAACAATTCTAGCTCTTCAGGTAAGTCTCTAAAGGCAGGAGCCAGGCATGATCCATCTAACTTGCCAAAGCCCTCGTTATTGACTGCATTTCTTTTATTTTAAAACAGAAAATATGTCCACCCTAAATCTTATCCATAAGGTTAACCATAGATTTTCTTTGGATTGTTTGATGTTAAAGATATATCACCAAATACATCTGCTTCGCAAACTTCTTGTAGCATCAGCTTTTCACGTGTGTCCCCCCTGCAGTAAGCAAGCTATCTTATTGCTTCTTCTCTAAAGTGCTTTGCCTCTGCTACTATTCTCTGTTGAGTTTACCTCATCTCATCTTATCCATCTCCTACGGGCACCAAACTCTCAGCTTCCCATGTTCAGTCACCCAGCTTATTCATTCTCATTTTCTTGATTGCTGCTTCACTCCTGTGTGGTGGTATGGGTCGCGCAGCAATGCTCCTGCAATGCTCCTGCTCCCCTGTGTTCATCATCCACCGCAATATTCTGACCTACAGAGTCTCCTCTCTTGTCTGGAGGTGTTATACAGCCTCTTGCTGAGTCTTTGATTATTCAGACCCAGATAAGGCCCTGATTCAAAATCTCTGAACTGAGTGGCACTGCTCCTATTAAATGCCGGCGATGCAGAATTACAGGCCAACCATCAATAAATGCCAGCATGGCCAAAATGTCACGCTTTTCCCCTTCCTCCCAGCCTATAAATGTGATGATGTGTTTTAGACTACCTATCAAGAAAGTGGAAGCAACTGACTCCCTAAATGCAGTGTTGGAAAAATATTACTAAAGAAAGAGCTGGGCCAAATGAGATATCCCTCAAAAGGTAATGAGTGATTTTAGCTTCTCCTGCCACAAGATCTAACAGAAGCATCCTTCTTCTTTTCAAGCATAGAAGGTCTTTGCTTTGTGGTAGCTGCATTGTGTGTGTGTTTTATAGCAATTTTCTCATAGGAGTAGCTAGGAAACAACATTTCACCAGCAAAAAAAGAAAGATTTTGAATGCTGTATATATCTGTGATATCCTGATGTTGTGCAGCTTCATGTTGTCTAGTCAGTCTGTAGAGTCATTTGCATTTGTAGGAATTGTGTCCTTTCAGATAGGAATGACGCGGTCAGTAGTTTGGCTGCTAAATGGCCTACAGCAGGAATTTTATCTTCTGCACTCAGAAAAAAAAATTATCGTTTGTATTAACTTTCAAACTCCATCCTCCTTCCCCCCTTGCCGACCCTGCTCTTCCCCAGTGGAAGTGGTGTGGCAGTAAAATTGTGGGGGAGCTTATTAAATCTGCACATTTAATGCCTCAATTTAAACCTTGGATAATAAAGGACCATCTTTTAATTTAAGCTGTGGATTTACCATCTGCACAAATTGGATTTTTTTTTTCCTTTCTGTATTACCTGAAAAACAGCATTACTATGGATAATTTGTGAAGCATTGGTTTCTACATGACCGCCTACATTCATAGTTAGGTCAATGTGCACAGGAGTTCAAAAATAGAGACAGACACCCGGACACTGCTCTTCCTGAAGCCATTGAGTCAGATAAGCACTCCTTAAACTGTATTTTATTTCTTTTTGTCATTTTCTCCTGCTTAACCTTGCTCTAATATCTGAACCTTGCTTCCTTCCAGCATGAAAAGCAGTAACACTGCATCTGGAGTTCTGTGCTAGGACAGTATTTGGATGCATCTTCTCTGTTTGAAAGCAGGTTGTCGGCTGTAACTGAAGCCACGGTTGGTGCTGTTGCTGCTTGCTTGCCTGCTTTAAAGGTGGGTAGATCAGAGAGGGGAGGTGTGCCAAAGTCCAGCTTCCTGCAGCGCTGATTTGGTCCTCGTTGGCTGTCCTTCTGCATATTCTAAGATGCTTTGTGACTATCTCCCAAAACTTTGTGCTACCTAATACTATGAAGTCCCACTAACGTAAAAGAAAATAAAAACCAATTAGGCTAGTGAGTGAATTCCCATTGCAAAGATTCCAGTTAGCCAGGATTATCTGTGGTATGCCATTCATATGGAGAACATTTTTAGGGACACTCTTAAGTGGTATTAATTGCCTTGGAAGCATAAGATAATTGTAATCAGGAAACAAAATAATGTGTTCTGTCTGGGTAGTTAGATTAAAAGAGCTGCATATCCAATGTTAAAGACTTTTGGGAAAACCGAAACAAAACCTCTTTACTCTGGAATAATGAACTAATCTCAGATGACAATTCCTAAAGGAAAATCGCATAGGAGGAATCCCACATCCCAGTCACTCATTCCCACCTCTGCCTGAGCACCCTTTGCTCCTGGGCGAGGTTAGGGGTTGGGGCTGGCTCGTGGCAGGGTCTGGGGACTCTTTAGGGCTGGAGAGTAAGGGAAGACCACGGGACTGCCAGTTTAGCTGAGCAGCTCAGCCACGTCAGGGAGTTTGTTTTTAGGAGAGCTATGCAGTATACTTAGGTAGATGATCAAAGTGTATGTTTTTCATCTCCTCTCTCTACTATGTGCATGTGTAAATGCAATGCAAACCATTCCCTTCTGCCTGCCTTGCAGTAGCAATTTTTAGGCCAAAAGTCATTTTAATGTCTAACTTACCATTGAGAAAAGTGGATAGGTTTAACACTGCGAATAAGAAAGCTAGACTGCCCGAATTCATCCCGTTGTGCAGCCTAGCATCATGAAGAAGGGAGACAAGTTCGTCATTGTCACTTTTTGCACAGTTTTTTACCTCTTGCTCTCTCTTTTTCGTCCTTTCTTGAAGGAAATAGTTCATTTTTTACCCTAATAAATTTTTCACACAGGAAAAAGGTCAAAATGAGGTAGTCCCATGAGCTAGGCCCTCTTCCCATCACTCCTTTTCCCAATAATCTTTGAAGCATTTGGCCAATTGAGGAGAGGTGCTGAAATCAGTGCCACTGCCAAAGAAGTGATTGAAGCATGCGTGGCTGGTAGCAAGCCAAATAAAATAACAGCTACTGGCTTGTATGTAGTGGCAGAGCTGGGCAAGCTCCTCCTGGGGGGCAGTATCCATGGTCCACACATTAGCCTTAGACCGGTGAGACCAATGTTCTCGATTGCTGTCATGATTTCCTCAGATTTGAAGTTTTGTCCATAGGGCTGAGCTGAAAGAGGTGATCCTAGGATATTCCTGAGCTTAAATAATTTTTTATGTAAATAGGATAGCCTCAAAGTCTAACATATGTTATTGGGAAGTCCTTAGGACATAGGAGGTTCCCTGAGGAGCACATAAATTTGGTGCCTGCACCAAGTGGAGCTGAAACTGTTCGAGCCCAGCTGGATCTGGGGGAGATGGGGGAGGATAATTTTAATTTCTGATTTGTCAGCTCTGACTGTAATTTCTGTAAATCTAACTCTGTTGCCTGTCTACATGTTGTAAAAGCAATCACACTTAATCATACCAATTGTATATAAAGATGAAGAATTGCAAGGAAGGACATGTTTAACTTTTGACATTTGCTTAAATTCTTAGAAAATTACATGGCATATTGTCCAGCAAAATTTGAAAGTCGCTGCAGATTAAAGCTACTAAGGGCTGATTTTAATCCTCAGCACGCCTGAGCATTGAGTCCATTAGTATCTGTTACTGTGTCAATAGAGAAAACAAACTCCAAGCGCTACCAATTAACTTCACCAGCAAGTGAACAGGCATCTTTCATTAGGAGGCGGGAGACCAGAGCTGGTGTTTCAGACATCTGATGGCCTTTGTGTGTGTCTGCTATCTCATTATCTTTGACAGGGACTAAATGCAATCTTCAGAGCTGATCAGTGCCTCTCTGAGGACACTTTTTTTAATTTACTGTATTATATTATAGCATCTTTTCTCTTTAACTGGAGACATCTCAATCTATTCTGATGATAGTTACACTGTGTGTGCATATAAATTCAGACACATACTTAGAGATATAGATGGTTTTAGTCTGTATTTGGGAAGGTGTTAAAAACCACAACTCTAAACTTGTTTCATTATCTCTAAAATTAAAATTGCTAATATCTGAACTTCTAAAATAAATAAAGAGAGCAAGTCTTAAATGGGCACCACGCGTTATTCTTAAACGCAGCTTCTGCTGTAACTAATCAAAAGGATGAGTTTGAAATAGGCTTCCTGTGAATTTCCTGTGAAATGAGAGAGTGAAATGAGTCATTTAAGTTTGATCTTGTCCACCTGCCAGCACAGGGCTGAGCACTCTTTCAGGAGCCTCTTAATGGCTAAGCTTGGACATCTCAGGAGACCCCTGACACCAGCCACACCGGGAACAAGAGCTTGTCAGATGCTCAAATGGCAACGATTGCAGTGCTCGTGTCAAATACATAGTGTGCCAGAACCCCAAACAAAAGAAATGCCTGAATAGCATGACACAATTGTTTGCCCCTATTTGCCCCATCAACTAACCCCTTGAAGGGGATGTAGGTGCAGATGTAGACCCCAATCCCCATGCACAGAGCCTTCAAAGTGCTGGGTTGATTGCACTCACCTGGATACTTATATGCTGGTTCCTACTTAGCCTTAAGTAAAGGAGTATTAATTCATTACTGAAGTGGCGTGGCCTCTTTACAGCAGGAATTTATATACAAGACCTATGCTAGAGTTCAGGCCTGATGGGTAATTAATGCACCCATCTGCACATACAGAGGAACAGCTGGCCATGCACATGCCACCCAATCAAATTTCAGGGCAAGCTACTAATTTCTCTTTCAGGGGAATAAGGAGGGGTATGTGGAAGTTTTGGGCAAAACTCCCACAGATGGAGTATTTGTTATTGACTGAAGTAGGTAGTTGTATAGTTGGAGGGGAATATAAAATTAAATATAAGATAAATAAATATAAAAATATAAATATAAAAAAGTTATTGTGGTGATGGTGCTCTGACATGAGGGTTGAAGGTGGCTGAAAAGATACGGCTAAGAAAAAATGAACAGTGCACCTCTCCCCAGGTAGTTTGGATTTTTTCATTCAGGCTTCCTACCCAGCTACTAGCAAGCCTGTGATGTGTGGCATGACTAAGGCGAGCTGTTACGGTGATGGGCTGGGAACAAATGTGACTCTTCTGTGACAAGAGATTTCTTCTTTGCGGCTTTTTTTTTTTCCCTAACATGGTTAGAAAGTTGTTCTGTCCAACTTCGCATTTTCTAGCTTTGATTTTCCAACTTCGAATGTTTTACGTTGAGTCCTATATTACATGATATTTTTAATCTTCCTTTTTAAATTATGAGATGTTGGAGGAAAGCACAATTATGTTAGGAATCCAGCAGAACAGGAATTTTTGCTTTTCTGAGCAGATGCTGACAAACAAAAGCACAGTAGCTTTCCAGCAGTAGCATGTTACAAGCATATATAAGCCATAGGAGGAAATCACAGTATGTCATGATTGAAGTAGTAAATGCTTGGAAGCTGTGTGTAAAGGAAATATTATTCTCAATTCTGCGCATTATACTTCATTAAACAGGAAATGAATAGCATCCTCTTACACATGGTACTGTCTAAAGCTGGTTGTCCATGGCTGTGTCTAAACAAATGTTTTGGTTCAGAGTGGTGGTGCGGTTTTGAGGAAAATCCCCTTATTTGTCCCCATGTCCTGAGTGCTGGCTTGGTTCAGGGAGGGGTTTGGTTGGGCATGGGCTGGGTTGCTTTTGGAGAAAACTACACCAGGAGCTCCACTTCTGGGGTCTGCCCAGTACACTGCAACCCTGGGGGGATGTGGGGGTTTGAACCAGGGAGGTGGCCTGAAGAACAGATGTGAGGAGGGGACATTCAGTCCAGAGGATCAGATTAACTCAAGTCTGAAATAACAAGACTGAAGCAGAGCTGCAGAGCTTTCTGGATTCCCAAATCTCACTGCTTTTCGGGGTTGCTCCCAATCGGGAGACTTGCAGTCTCCAGTTTGAGTGTTTATAATGTGGAGAGGGCAAGATGGCAGACTGAGACTATCATTAAGCACCTTGGGTCCCAGTTGCCTTCCTAGCTGGAAAGTGAATTAAATAACCCGTGCCGCTCTGCTGTTCAATAGAATAAGTTTGCTTAGCTTAACAAGATCAGCTGTGGTAGGATATCTAGTTTATCAGTAGCTGCCTGAATTGAGAAGCTGCCTTCTTGCAATTTGAATAGCTTTGCTCTAGTGTCATGCCAATATAAGCATCTTAAAACTACAAAGTTCACTAGGAGGCAGTGGTTATTTTTAAGTGGTAAAGTATGGAATATTTAGCTCTCCAGAAATTTTTTGTACCTGAGCTGGATCAAAACTTTCTTTTGAGTTGTAGACCCGCCTCACTGTAGTTAGACTACACCTAGTCAAAAATGTATGAGAGTGGTAGCTGTGGTGTCCTAAAGCGATGAGAAGTTGTTAAGTGAGACAAGGCTTGTGAGAAGACGTCATGCAGTGTATCCAGCAAACTGGATACAGTTTCAAGGAAAAGGCTGGATAGACAGTTTTTCATTCAGAAATAAAAGCAATGCTCTTCAAAGCTAAATACCAAGAGTTTTTTGCATCTGCTGGAATGCTAAATCACCTTGGAAGGAAATTACTACCTACAGAGTCTGGTTAGGAGGAAGAGAGCTACACATTGCCTTTTTTTCCCCCCTCAGATTGTCTGATTATCTGACCTAGTCCCTCAGATTACAGTACAGAGCTGTAAATGCATGGTGGGAGCAGAGGAGGTGGAGGGGTGCAGCACATTATGGCAAGAGCTTCTACCTCTGAGGGCCCTTTGAAGATTGAAGGATGGAGTTTGGTGGGGATCAAACCCTAAACTGACTCTAATGCCCTTAGACTGACCCACACAAATGGGTGGGTCACCCACACAGCAGTGTTAAGGAGAAGAAACACTCACAAATGAGGACATGACAAATGGATGCTCAGCTGCAATACTGTCCCGGCATAACTTGCCTGCTTTGGCTGCAGAGCTCAGTGGCTCTGGGCCCTCCGTTGTGTGGTAGCAATATGGCTTGCAAGTACCAAAGTCACTTTGGGAAATGGGATTTGCAACCAAGAGGTACAGAGAGCACTGAATGCTCTCCCGTGTCCCCAGATATGCAATTCCTGTATTTTCACTGAATGCCAATAGCTTGCCAAGAAGCTCTCTCTTTCTGCCTCCACTCAAACTGACATCAGGGTGTGTATACATGGCAAACAACAGGGTCTGTATTCATTTCTTCATTTAGCATCTTTCATTAGATAGTGTTTCTGGATGCCAAAACTTCAAAGAAGTGCTGCAATATTGCTCTGTTTGCTCCATCCTTTGAAAACCAGTAGAGGCAGCAATATTACTTTGGGGGTTATGTTCCTGTTAACTTTAAAAAAAAATGCATTTGCACATTGGTATTTCTTACTTTTCAGATGTGTGCACTTCCAGGGATAATCACTCTGAAAATCAAAATCTGCTAAGTTAACTGTTTCTGCATTTTCCTCTTCTCCTTAAATGTTTTCCTCTGGAGCAATTCAAACAAAGAAATTTCTTTACAAAGTCACAGTGCTTCTGTGTGGGAGCGTGTTTGTCTGGCACTGGCTGGAAAACAGGACAGATCTTGTCTGGATCCTGGAGAATGCAGTTCAAACAGCACTTACTATCCTTTTGGTTACTCACATGTTTTGTTTTACCGCTGGTTAGGTTGAGGAGCTGCATTCAGCCACAAAAAGCAAACTGCTATTCATAGCTTGATGGCTTGTAACGCGCAGTCAGCAGAGGAGAGCTAATCCTTCAATGTTCGAACGAGAACTGAGGCAACAAGGCCTCTGGAAGACTAATTATCCTGTCTCTGTCACTAGACAGCTCTGAAAGTCTTTTCTCCCTTCTTTGCCTAGTCTGCTACCTCCAACAAACATGTCTCAACTCTCCCCTTCAGGATCTGTGTGTGAAGCATGCCCTGAAAGTCCTCTGAACATTGCTCAGCAGTTCTCTGCTACTTTGTAAGGCTGGAGTGCTAACTTTCAATTTTCTTGTTAAGGAGAAGACAACTTAAAAAAAAAATATTCTCCTGTCAAAGCACAGGACTGTGGTCTTGGCAGAAGGTAGGAATACAGCTTTCCTTTTGCAGCATGTGGCCATCCGAAGAAAAACAGCACAGATATCAGACGCACTTTTGTGTGCCTGACACAAAAAATAGTCAAAACCAAGTGCTTTTTGCTCTTAATGAAACTTGTGGATGGTTGTTTTATTTGCAGCCTGTGGATGTATTCAAGTCAGCAATTTGACTGCTGTTCACAGCAAATGGCTGCATGGTCTGATTGATACTAATAGGGAATTTCACAACCTTTCTCAGTTCTTGGAGCACTCCATAGCCTGCTATTTTCTTTAGCCATGTTTGAAAGAATAATTCTGACCAAACTGCCATAAATGCAGTCTTCAGCACTGGGGTGTTTCTCTCTGACTCAAGGCCACGTGGGAGTAACTGCTAATTCCTTAAATATATTTAAAATTAGTGAAGCTGTCAAATATGCATCATGCCCTTCCACTAGATTGCTTATGTTCTCTGGCTGCCAGCTCTTCAGCATCTGTATGTGTTTATTTATATACACACAATAATTCTGAATAAAGCTTGAGGTTTATTCAGATGGATGAAAAATTCATTCAGAAGGATGAAAATTTGGCTGTTCCACCCATTTATTTAAACGTTGATCCTGCTCACTGAAGCGGTTAGGAGTCTGCACACACTCTCTTCTCCAGCAGTGACTTCGGTCTATGCAGTCTCAGTAGGATGGTAGCGGATATATGGTTATAATCTATTTGTACTGTTGTCTGAATAAGATTACCCATAAAGCTCTTGCTTGTGTACTGTGCTTTGACAAGTTTTGCCAAAACATTTCTAAAAAATGAAGCCCCCAAATAGCTGCTGAGATGGAAGGGCTTGGGAACCGCTGACTTCAAATTAAGCATTCCTGAGCTTCCATGCTTGAGCTGTGATGCTTGATAGTTTCTATTAAAGCAGCCAAGATATATTGCTAAATTGAAGCAAAACCACAAATATTGGGATTTCAGTGGCGAAGTGCAGCAGAGAGAGTGCATAAAGTGCACCAGGTTTATTACCTAGGCAGACCTATAATTGACTAAAACACATGGTGTAGCGGGGAAGGAGTGGGAATGGACAGTGCCTCTCTGCTCAGGACTGTGAGGGAAACGCAGCAGAAATATCTCTGTGAACGACAGAAAGCAGCACGCTGTAACCATGTGCCTTTCAGGCTGCCCTAGGCACAGGGTGAACAGGTATGGGGGGGTACTATATATCATCTGTGCATCTCAGCAAAGGACTCGCTGTCTCCAATTATAGTAGTTTGCTACTTGTTTTTTCTTAAGCTTTTTTTTGTTCATCTTTTTAACCATGTTCTTCCTGTAGCTAACACAGCAAAGCCTTACTGCATGGGCATGAATTTAAGCATATGGGTAGCTTCCTTTTGGCACATTCAAACATACTTATCCAGAAGAGCCTCTGAGCATCAAGAAACAAACATGATATTGCAATAACTAGACATACTGAAACCTTTATTTCCCATCAACCTACAGGGAGTGTTTTTCTTGTGGATAGACAGCCTGGGTGGCCATACCAAGCATCCTCTAAGAACTGAGGAAATCACACTGTAAGGGTATAAAAATGCCTCTTGAAAATAGGCTTATGGACTGATCAACAGAGGTCTAAAGGCTGTGCTGACTGCGAGAGTTGAATCTCTGTGTCCGCGCTGCTTGGGGTGAAAGACAAAACTTTGCTAGCTTTGTTTTCCAGAGCAGTCCTCTGTGGAGGTAATGTCTGGTCTGCTGCAGTAGTTTTATGGACCTACCATGGCACCTAGAAAGGCAGTAACTGTTCCCTGTAGAGGCTGCTCAGGGATATATAAGATTTACACACACACGTATCTGTTGCATCTATATGAAAATATGTCACTACTACATATAAACTGCACCAGAGTTGGGAAAGATGGGAAGCCTATAAGCAAAACTCCAAGGCATGTGGACTCTGGTAATTTTGTTCAATGGTAGACTATAAATGCTATATGTGCTATGTTCCTCCACACAGAAAATACTAAGTGCTATAAATCCAAGGAAGAAATGGTATGACCTCTTTTCTGTTTGGAAAATTGGCTGGGAACTGTTACTTTTCAGCATATTGCATAGGAAATTGAGCTTTAATTCTGTAGAATACTTCTCTGAGTCTCTTGAGAAGAAAACTCTAAGCTGTACTTCAGTAAAGGGCTAGTTCAGGTGCAGAAAGAAATGTCTAGCTATGAATGTCTAACCTGCTGTGCTATCGGGAAGAATTTCAAGCAGAAATAGTTCACCCGGTTTTCTCAAGGCATGTATGCAATGGGATTCTGTGAGTTCTGCCTCTTTAACTACATAAGAAATGCAAATGCAAAAGCCAGTACTTGTAACTGTCATTTGGATTTCCAAGGCACCAGAAGACCTTGGGTTCACACATGCACGTGCTCAGGTGCAGGATTTCCTTCCCAGATGGACTAGTATGGGAAGGAAATCACATTTTTTCGACATGCTCAAGTATAATTCTATCAGTAATAGATATGAAATACTGAATTTCCTAAGACCAGAAAATGAAATGCGAGACTGGAAATAGGTGTACTGCACTGCATTGTACGATGAATAAGCAAGAAAAAAGGGACCCATTTTGCTTTATTTTCTATGTAAGGTGGAGGGAGAAATTGCAGGTAACGGGAACTGCAGGAGTTGATCTGTGTTTGGAAAGCAGAATTTAGCTGTGCAGCATTTTGGTAATGAGCTACCAATTAAAAAATTAATTTACAAGTATGTAGTTGTCTCATTATCCAGCTTGAAGTATAAAAAACACTTTTGTAGGAGATACTCTGCCCTTTTCATGAGGTGTTGCGAATAGTTTTGCAATGCTGGGCACCAGATGTTTTGTGAAATGTATATGCCTCTTGGATGTGAAAGCCTTGCAGAACTGCTTTTTCTTTTGCTGTTGAATGGTGAGCATTAATCAGCTTTAATGATCACTAGTGGATATAGTAACAGCTTACAAAAGTTGCACTCTCCATTCTGCTGTAAATGGAGCTTCAAATAGTTGTAGCTGCCTACGGCTGTGTGCTAGAAAACCTGTTTTCTTCTGCAGATCACACCCTCACCCTTTAATCAGAACTTGTTCTGAAAATGGCAATGCCGTGTCTCTAAGGGTGATCTAATTTTTGAGGGCAGTAGCCAAGGGGGGTATTGTCATCTGTTTCAACCTGTTCAGAGAATGAGACTGAGAAAAACACATTTTGAACTTCAAGAAAAAACATTATTCTGGTTTTTAGGCAGTTCATCTGGGAGTCTGTCTGCACAGAAAAGTTCTGGGTTTTGCTCGTGCTGTTCCGCTTCTTCTTCTTCCGCGTCAGGACCTCTCTCCACGATGACCCCAAGGGACTCACCCCAGGGAACACCACAAATATCACAGTAAGTGTCTACTTGAGAGTCAGGTGTCTCAGCTCCCGTTAGAGAGCACAGACCTATAGAGCAGATGGGCTCATCCTAAAATAGGCACTGAAGTGGGGGATTTGGTTGTGTAAACACAGCTGTCTCTCTGGTGCTCCTTGGGATGCCCTACAGAGTCTGCAATATCTGCATGCAGCTGGCAGGTATGAGGGGATTCAGGGAGGATCTGTGTCTTTTGGACCTCCAGCTGGAGGCCCAGGGGCTAACCTCAGGCATCTAAAATGGTGCTAGGTACCCACATAGGGGCAACTGGGTGCCACCCCAACTGGCTTGTCATCTGAATTGGTCTCTGGGCACCAGTGACTGCATTGACTGGGGCATTACAGTGGGACCGTAAAGACACAGTGTGCATGTGGACACCTAAGTTCAAGTGCCTTTACCTGAAACTAAGCCTTATGCCCAGTCTGACTTCATAAGGCTCTGTAACTTGTTATAATTAAATTATTTTTCTATGTAGGAACAGAGAGAGGTGCGTTTGCTGGACGGGTGTTAGAGAAATCGTAACTACAGTGATGTAGATGTTGGGGTGTGAACGGCCTTCAGGACTGCACGGACATGCATATGGTATAAGCCTGGCATTGCATTGCTCTGATTTTGCTAAGTGGAGTCTTTTTGTTCTAACAACTCCTTCATGTGATTTAAGCTAAAAATCTTTCTTTAAAAAAAGCCTAAAATACAAATATCAATTGATTTTATTGACATTTGTGTTCTTTAATTAATAGGTTAAGGTGAATTTCTGCTTAAAAGTAAGACTGTTATTTATTTGCCTGTCTGGTGGAGGAAATGCCACCAAAAGTCCAGTGGTGGTGTTATAAGCTGACAGGGTAGGGTAAAACTTCAGTGGGTGTTCAGCATAAAGGGGAATTATATCCCTGTCTGGTTGATGTTAAAGATATGAAGATAAGTGGTGTCTTATGCTCTCTCCTTTAACCATTCAGAGCTCAATACATGTGTCTAAACCTGGAACATAACATTTTGAAATGGAAGTGTAAGGGTAATGTTCTGCCTTATTTTCAGTCAACTTGCAGATTTTAGCTGTGTTGTGACAAAGAAGAGGGAGGGGAACAATGTAGTGTCACCAGAGGGCTGCTTTAGAGAGGGGCTGCAATTCACTTGCTCATCTATATTCCTCCCCAGTAAATCTGCACCAGATAAATATATGCGTATTTATGATCTTCAGAATATATTTTAGCCCTTGAATGCACATATGATGTGGCATATACTTATCAGAAGTAGCCATAGAACAACTCATCTCAGTATGCCTTTTACTATATTTTTGATCAGTATTGATGTATATGTCAGTGTGCTCAGAATATTTTGCTATCGTTACAAGATTTAAAATATAAATTTGTTTTTTATCTACCTTTATTGCCCTTGTAGATTGACCCTAGCTATGTTTTATATCAATTTTGAAGACATTTTATTGTTACAGAGTGTCTTATTTGAGCACAGAATTAGAAATGGGATAATTAAAATGGCATCAGGGAACTTTATTGTTGCCAAATGTTTTATTTGAACACCAAGCTGGAATGATAAGTCGGTTTGAATCAGTAAGATTCAAAAGATGTATTATTTTGGTAAATGCCGCAAGTATGTTCAGTATCTAGGAGCTTTTATTTGATACAATGCATATTTGGCAGAATGTATCACTTCGGATAGGCAGCACTGAGATGCTTCCTGAAATGAATTGAGTTTACTTTGATAAATCTTATACAAGACATAATCTCTTTCCATTAGCATATGGATAGCATTATGTAGGGAAATACTGCATTTAATTTAAATACTTCAGTTCGTGGTTGACAGAAGCAACCACTTTAAATTCACAGTAAGCTTTAAGTTGCACACTTTATTCTATTTTTTTGCATGCAGAATTGAATCACATTCTAAATGTAAATACACTGTCAGTAGACCTGGTAAAAGGGACTGCAGGTATGTGGAATTTGCAAACGAAAACGTAGCGCATCCCAGCAGCACCCAAGAGGTGCAGGCCTGTCTGCTGTGCTCATCAATAATGCTGTCTCAGAGGAAGCACGGTGGTGAGAGGGGCATGAGGAGTTGCTTCCATTTCCTGCTCACAAATAGAATAATGTCATAAAATGACATAGACTTGACCGACAGCATTGCGGTGGAGGTAATGATGTACTGAGAGGCTTGAAGGGGATAGAATTGGCTGTTGAGAAAGGAAGAGGAGAAATTGTCCATCAGAGTGAAGGTCAGATGGTGACATGAGCAAATACGGGGCGGGGGTGGGGCAGGGCG
>NW_008794890.1:3024642-3048322 GCF_000699145.1 Aptenodytes forsteri | reverse complement strand
GAGTAAGAGGAAGAAATGAGAAAAGAGGGGGCGGGGGTGGGGCAGGCGGCTACCAAACCCAACAATTATTTTCAGGCACAAGTCACTGGGGCATCATCAAAGCCCTAATTAAATCAGTGGGGGTTTTTTGAAAATAGCCAGAATGTTTCCACTGGGTGATTTTTTTTAAAAAAAGAAAACCCCTTGCCAGATACATTCTCTGTGAGAGAGGCCACTTAAAGCAAATAGTATTGGGGAAAAAAGACCAACACAAAAAACTCCCTTTGTTAGAAAAATGTGAATAAACTACTTCTGCCCAGAAAAGCATGCCAGCAAAACACCTAGTTATTTGCACCTTCAAAAATGATAAACTGAATTATGGGGCATTCTGGGTTGTCTCAGCCCTGGCAACGAGCAGACTCCATAAACCTCTCTCTGTCTTCAGAAGAGATTATTTTCAGATTAATAGTGCGACAAATGTGCAAATAAAACTGCTGAATTAATCTTGTTCTGTTGAATACCAGCAAACATTTATGAACTACTCAATTTGAAGAGGGGCTTGGCAGTAGCTTGGACAGATGATGACAACAGTGGAAATCCTGTGATAGGAAATCTCACTGGAGTAGCCCTTCCTACATTGTCAAAGCTCCTATTTAGAGCAAAATATTCTACTTGGGGCTACGGCATTCTTCATTTCTTGTTCTGAATTATCCATTTGTATATGAAAATGTAGCTGCATTTCATCCAAAAAGGGACTTGAGTGGCCGAGATCATTCTTCTATGCAGATGGGGTTTTTTTGTGTGTTGACGATTCATAGTATGAAATAAATTTAACAACATTATTATTACTTTCCACACTGAAAGGGTATATCAGAGTTTCTCTGCCTGCTTTTGATTCAGCCATGCCTGGGTGCAACAAGGGGTGCTAAAGCATGCCACAGAGGTGGTCTGGAGCCCAGCAGAAAAGCTGAAAACCACATTGCCATTGGGATTTTTCATTTTGCCACCTCTCTTCCACTGTTGATGCTGAAATAGCTCAATTGCTGACATCAAAACAAAATTTCAAATTGGAACGGGAGCACCATGGCTGCGCTTGCAGAAACAACCAAATTTTCCTGTAAATGCTGGGGATTTCAATCAGTATCTCATGGCACTCCTGAGGCTTGGCTGATAATACCACCTTTCAGTTTGGTCACAAAAGCAACCCAGGAGCTGCTGTCCTCATATTTTCCTGTGTGTATCTAAGTGTGTATTGATGAACACTGTCTCCATGGTACTGCTCACACACACCCCTCCACCCCCCAACCCCAAATTAGGAGTCTTTTGTTCATCCCCCTCCCTCCCGCAGAGCTTATCTTGTGAAAGTGACTGTATGCTGTCATATCTCGTTTCAGCTGAGACCTACAACTGGTCTGTGATGGACCGGAGTATTGAGCCCTCCTTTTTGCAATCCATGTATTGGTATAAAATATTTTCAGTTCATGGAAAAAACCTGCTATTCTGAGACTTGCGTATTGCCCAGCGGGGCACCACAAGTTGGTTTCTTTGAATGACACCTTTCTGAACCTCTTTGCTTTTACCATCAGTCAGGAGATGGCATTGCCCCACCATGTCTACAAGACATTACTGTTTCCAGAATGAGGAGGAGTGGGAAAGTATTAAAATGAATGTAATTAAGTTATGGATCAAGTAATGCAGGGAGGAGAGAAAGGAGTGAAAAGATTTGATTACAAGAAGGTCTCATGGGTGTCTCTGGTGTTATCTTCTAGAAAGGCGAAGCTCTGGACAAGGTTATGTAAAATCTGGATAGCTGGCCATATGACTGGGGTAGCTGTGTGGCTGCTACAGCCAAATCACTCACAGAGGAAAAACCTGCTGGAGTCCAGATAGATTCAAACCTGGGTTTTATTTAAGTGTGTTTGTCTTTAAACCAACTATAATTATCTTGCCTTTATTTGGATGTTACAAAGAAGTTTTATTTTTGCATAGCTCTTTGTCCAGTGTTGCGGTGGTTTGGGGTCACCGTGAGACACTGAGGCATCACACACCCAAAGGAGCAGCAGCTCTCCATAGCTGCCAGCACCCCAACATGAGGCTCAGGGTCACCCAAAAGCACCCAGGGGCTGGTCTGACACAGGGACAAGTTGTGGAAAGAGTGTCCTTTGCTGGCGGCTTTAATCAGAGGTTTACCAGGAGAGGTCTGCTGGGCCCTGAGGGTCTTCTGTCAGGTTCCCAACAATAATTCACAGTTGTTTTGCAGAGCATGGAGTTTAAAAGTTAGGTACTTAAAAGCTATTGGATCCTGGCAGTTAAATTTCATCTTATATAAAGATTGGTATTTAATGCAGACATTAAAGAAGAGTTCACTTCTCTTAAGAGTTTTGAAGTAGGTTTTTTTTTTTCTTCTGTTCATAGCTTTGTCTGCCAGAAATGAATAGTAGATCTCGCTAGGAAGTTGTAATAGTCCTCTCCCCTTTGATATAAATATCTGTTTGTATAATGCAAAATACAGAGTTTTAATTTGAGACATTTTTAAGTCTGTGGTAGAGCTGTCATTAAAAGAACAATATTACCCTTTCCAGCATCCCAGGCCAAGATAATCACAGGTAGAAGAGTGTTTGTCTGTGTTATGAGGAATAAAAAGTTGTGGCAGGGGTCATTACCAGAGCTTTCACTTATGTTTGTATCACATCTGCTCTTCGCTGTGCTCCACATCATGCTGTTTCTCATGCTAGTGGGGACCTCATTCACTGCAGGGTAGCCTCAGCTGCATTTTTTTTTTTCGCTCCCCACCCGGCTGTCATGCAAATGGCTGAGGGACCACTGCAGTGCACTTCATAGCAGTCCAGAATCCACACCCTGTGTGGGCAGGTCCTGCTTGTATTTATTTAAAAGAAGGAGCTATTTATGCCCTCTGCTTTCTGCCCTTCTGTAGGCCATTTCTTATTAAACCTAAAGATGCTGTTTCTCCTTTAGGAAATTCTTGAACCACAAAAAACTGGAGGCAGAGAGAGTGTAACAAGAAGTTATCAATGAATGCTCACTGCCTTTTTATGCTCTGTTGTAGATGTGTATTTTTGTCTGCTGTGAGGCACAAGCCTTGTACCAGGCTGAGTTTTGGTATGACCTGGTCTGGCTACTCCAACGTTCCTCTGTTTGCACTTTTTTCTCTGAAGGCACAAAGGTGAGAAATCTATCTAGAAAAAGGAGACAGTGTAATTCTTATGAAATGCAGATAAATAGAGACTTTAAGATGATCCCCATCACGGACTACAGCTTAAGTCAGCAGGAATCACAGCAGCATCTCTCACCAGTGTTGTTTCGTGGAGCCAAGGAGGCTCTCTTTTGTCTTAAAAGAGGAGATAGGAGCAAGAGGGGATCTTACCTGATGTTGACAGCTCCCTACCCCGGTGCCTGTGAGTGTGTGCATGTGTGTGATAAGATTTTGGTATAAAAGACTTGGAAACAAACTACATTCATAGGAAGGATTTTTTCTTCTTTAAAATGATTTCTCCTCTCCTTCAAAGTGGAACTGAAAAGCTCTTGTTTTCTGCTGTTGCTCAAGAGAAGGGCAACAATGTCTTTATGGGCATCATTCTCGTATTTCCAAAATTCAAACGCTTAATCCCTTCAACCTGCCTGCAGTAAGAGGTGTTTCCTCATTCTGCAACAGAGAAGTGACTGTTGACTTCTCATAGAGCTGCTGAATAACTCCTGGGGTTAGGAGTGGGTAGACAGCACCTATCCCCAAAAGCCTCCAGTTGTACAGATGTGGATTTTCTTTTTCTCTAGTCCCGCTTTCCCTCTTCGTGCACACTTGAAGACAGTCTGTGACTGACTTGGTATTAGTGTCAGCCCTGCTGCTGGGTTATTAGCAGTTCTCTCGTGGCAGGGGAAAGAATGCAGAAAGTCAGGAAATGAGGGAAACTGCTCCGACAGAAAGCCCCAACAAATGCACAAGGAGAAGTGCGATGTCCCCCATCCATCCCCTCCTCAGTCAGTCACCTTTCAGCTTATGGGTGTCAGGTGCCATGTAGCAGTGTCTAGCTTTCAGAGACATGATTTTTGTTGTCGCTGACAGCGTCCCTTAATTTAAGGCACTTCAGTTCTTACATTACGAATGTGATGCCAGGATATATTCACCGGCTTAAAGGGCTTTATGCTACCCTAGGTCCCTCCCTGGAGGGGATCACTCTGAAGGAGGGTGCACAGAGCCAACCTAGAAGCCAGAAGCTTTTCTCTCATCCCTGACTCCCAGGCCCATCTCCTGCCCTTGCTTCCAGCCAGCCCAGAAACATTTGCTGTGCTTCTGCTGGAGGATGTGTGTCTGTACCAGTGCAGAGCCAGTTTTAGTCTGGAGCTCAATGCCAGCAGTTGTTATCAAGGGTGTCAGCATGTGCAGTGTCCTTTTGTATTCCTGTAAGGGAGGGATATTACTGCAGGAAAGAAATGAAGTGTCAGCACCAAGAGGAAAGATTTAGTTAGAAATCATCTTTTAAACTGACTGCACGGATTGCTTAACTTTCATACTGTTTTTAATTTTAGGGTGCACTACTGCTCTGTTCCTTATCTTCATCCCAGTAACGCAAATGATCATAAGGAGGAAAAAGAACGATCAACATTCCTTTCCCTGGGAAGTATAAAATGGGGCTAATGTTGCTAGGAGACATATTCACTAGTTTGCACTTCACTGTACAGCCAGAAGGACTCTGCACATGTGCAAAGTACAGGAAGTCTGTGCAGAAATATAAAATTAAAAGCAGCACCGATAAAGTCAGCCAAGGCATTTTCCAACTTAGCATTTTACTTGAGTACTTGTAAGAAGGGTACAAGAGAACTTCATGGCCTGGATGCCTTGGTGACACCTTTAATTAGGCTCAATATTTCTGGATCTTAAGGCAGATGAGGTGAAAAAGTGTTGTGCAGGGCTGCTCTTTTTTAAAAAAAGTAAATATCTTATTCAACATTATACTATTACCATTTTCTCCTGAATTGCCATTAGTTTGTATCACTTATCTCTGTATCCGTTAGCTATGTCGGAAATTTTTCACTTCTAAAAGCTTTTTGCTGTCCTTTGTGAGACAGTATAAGCAACTGTGATTCAAACTTACTATAATGCATCAGTAGCAGAAGTTTTTGTGAAGGGTGCTTTTGACTTCCCCATCCAATTAGTTCTTGGCCTCGAGTTTGCTGACGTACGTGCCAGAAGTAATTTGTCAAACATTAGAGAGCATTTTTAGTAGTTGAAACAACATAACTGCTTGGGAAAAGAGAGCTTCATGCCAGGGGCTATGCCAAAGACAGATTTAGGTCTTGAGAATGGGTTGAAAAATCGGATGAACTTTTCTGAGCATTAAATTACTGGACTCAACTTGCACCTTTGCTCTGGGCCCCTGACAGAAATGGGGCTGTTGGGCTTTAGTAGTTTAGTTATTTGCCTCTCTTCTGTGCTGGCCTGATTTGGGCATGTCTGTGGTGTATGGAGGCACACGCTGTTGGGCATTGTGATAATGGGAGCGGTGGAGTTCCCTTACCCTCTCTGATATCCATGCGCACAGCGAGGAGCTGCCACAGCTGCTCCAATTCCTTTTTCTGACCAGTTGCAAAAAGGGTGCTCTTGAGAGAGCCCTTGCTTTTGCAATCCTTGGCTGTTAGCTGAGGTAGCCAGTTAGTTGTATTTCTGATGATGTTTTTCATGAAGGCTGCACAGATTGCCTTAGCCCTGTGGCTGCTGGAAACTTTCTGTATTTCCATGAGACAGAGTGCTGCCTCTTTGCAGTATTCCACCACTTTTTTTTTTTGGTAAGACGCACTTAAAGGGTTCGCTGTTGCAGGAACATAGGCTTTGACTCTATCTCAAGTGTGAGACAGGGTCCCTCTTCCTCTGGCTCACTGAATGCTTTACCTCCTAAAAATTGAAGAAGATTACAGATCTCTAAAGTGAACAAACTGAGAGGCCAAGAGAATGCAATAGCCTCATGGCCGCCGGTTACAGCACCCCTCTTACTGGCAGTTACCATGTCGGCAAGATAAACCCTATTGTTGTCAGAACTGGCAAGCACATTTTGAGGAGTGGACATTTTCAAACAAAAACATCATAAAATCCTTTGCTACTTCTCCTCTGCTTTTCCAGTCTTCAGCTGTGCCAGAGAAGCCGTGAAAAGGAGTTACTGTGTTTTGCCTATATAGATTTCTGTTTGAAAATCTGGGTGGTCTGGAAATAAATCTGGTGTATATACATTCAAGCTGGTTTTATTCATCTGCATCTCTACCACTAAAGTAGAGCAATATCTGTTTGAGGAAGGAGCAGCGGGATATATTACGGCTAAGCATCATATGGCATGGCCGTAATCCATGCTGTAATAAGGGTCCTTTCTTAAGAGACACAGAAATGAGAGCAACTGGTTATGGTGTTAGTGGAATCCGACATATCAAGTTTATCCATTCATTCTTATTTAAAATTTATCCAGCTTGTAAAAGTCTTCAGTGGTAAGTGATTTTTGGTGGTAAGGAGTTGTTACCCTATTTGCAAGGCTTCCCTTCATTATGAAGAGAGGTATATACCCAATGTAGGCTGTTTTGAAACTTCTGTAGGCTCCAGCTTTGTATGGTGATGAAAGAACGAGGAGCAATAGCTGTAGCCAGGTCATCAGCAATATAAAGCAAAGTCAAACTCTGTCTGTGTCCCAGAATGCAATGACCTTAATGTGTCTAGCTGATATGAATAAAGATGTTAAGATTCTTTGCTGGTGGTGGATCAGAATTAAAAGCATCCCTAAAAAGCCTTAATAATGAAACCTCTAAGTAAATATCTGTAATCTAACCTGGGAAATTGTGTGCAAATAGATGCTCAGGCACGCAGCATTTTACTGACCTGCTGCATCAGAACACCTCTGTCTCCAGTGTGATTAAACAGGTCAGTGAATTCACCTTGAAGCAAATGCTGGGACTTCTCCAGCTTCAATGACTTTAGCAAAGCCTTCAGAAAAAAAGGACAAAACGTGTTTTGTGTGTCTGGCTGTACTGGGAAGTCCTACAAGATGATGAGCAGTCATTTTGTACAGGTCAATGATAAGCTGAGAAGTATCTAACATAATAGTCATAGAGATGATAAAGTTTGGTACCGCTCTGGTCATGGCTAAGTGTGAGGACTCCATAGATCTCAATTTGTAGTCCAATATGTATGTGTATAAGTTCTTCCCCTGCAGGACACACTCCATCTTTATTGCTTTTCCTCCTGAGGACAGAGTAAGATGAAGGGGAAAAGTATAGAGCTGTGTATACGAAGAGTAGACTACATGATTTCAAAAGTATGTCACTGTGTTGCTCTTTCCCCAGGGCAGCAGGCTGGTGAAATAGTTCAGCCGTGTCTCAGGTTTGTGTCTTTGTCCCTTTTTCTGCTGTGCGGATCTGGGCTGTTCTGACTGTCTTCAGGTATGTAACAGCTCCCTGAGGGCCTCTGGCAGATGCTACAAGAAAAAAGATCCTGAGGCTGTTTCAGCCTTCACCAGGATATTGAACAGGCTTCAATAAGCTTCAGGGAGAGGATCTGCAAGTTAGCTCAAAAAATAGTGTTTCTCCACAACTTCCATTTTTTTGGTGACCTATGATAGTGCTAAGATTAGTTGTGAGTCGAGACTACTGGCTTCGTATTGTTCTTCCAATGAGTAACAGCATCAGGGTTTGCATACTTCTGCTCTACATATCTCAACATCTAAGAGCATAGATTAGTGTCTAGTATGTACTCATAGCACTTGTCTCATCATGGAAGGAAAAGACAACTCCCCAGCTTGCAGTTGCAGATATTGCAAATATGTTTTATGATGTTTTTCAGTGATCATTTACCAGTTGAATATAGAGGTTGAATATAAGTTGGAACAGTTGATATTTATCGGGCCATACTGAAAAAATTAAAAGTATCAGCAAACACAAACTTTTCTTTCTCTCTTTTGCAAATGCTGCATCAGAATTAAAGAGGTAATAATAAACTCCATAAATGTACAGTATCAAGTATTACCATGGCTAGTTGGAGTTAACAGGGCCAGAACTCCTTCATGGCTGCAGAAGTTCAGTTAGCAAAAACTAAACAGCAACAGCCCTCACAATTTGTTAATTGATCCCTTATCAGTGAAGTGCAGCTGTTGATTCAGTCATTGCCGCTCTGCTTTTCAGGCAGAAAATTAAGTGTGTCAAGATAGGGGAAAATCCAGATAAAGAAGTAAAAGCCACTATAAACATTTTTGGAGTGCACAGTAAAACCTGTTTATGAATCAAGAAAACTATGAGTTAGTGTTTGGATGTTCTTCATCTTTACAACTGTACTTTGGGAGCCAATGAGCTGATCCAACATGCACCAGAACTGGTGTAAAAGCTCCCATTGATTTTCAGACTTCGGATCAACTCCAGATGGTTGTTTTGAACTCCTACAGAGAGGATCCTGATCCAAAATAGAAATGGGAGCAGACATTTGTTCCTAGTGCCATCCTGTCTTTGCAATGCTGCAGAAGCATTAAAAATGCACTTTTTTTAAAAAGGAAAAATCTTTAATGCTCCCATGGTCTGTCACATCTAGTAGGGCTAGAATTATTACTTCTTGGGTTGTCGTTTTCATCTTATTAAGATTGAATTTTCCCCACCTCCATTATCCATGCACCAAAATCATTCCACAGAAGTTTAAGTGAAAAAGGTAGGTGTTTTGCAAGTAGAAGCAAGCTCAGGAGTGAAATCAAATGTACATTCTTGAATTTCCCAGAGAGCAGGAGTATTCGTGCAATGTTTGCCTGGAACAACATTGCTGATATTCATGTTTGGTGCCAAAACCTGAGCCAGTAGGTTAATGTCATGCAAGCATTTACCAAGCATCCCAAAAAACAGTTTGGGTGCACAGCCGTAATTTTTAATATGATTTTTAAAGAGACAGATAAAAATGGTGACTCCATGGCATGCAATCTTTGCAAACCATTTAAAGGGAGGAAGAAGGCACTTCAGAGAAATGGAAGACATTTTTTTGAGCTTCTGCAGCCAGTGCAGTGCCTTTCTAGGGAGGATGTCACCTCCTCATACTGTCCCCATGTAGATGTCCAGCTTGTCCCTACTGCAAATAGCTGTGCTACATCCAGGGGACTGGCTCACATCTGCACCAGGGAGGGGGCCTGTTGCTACATGAGATGGATGCAAAGCACATTTAGGCTCTGGCATGTAGCTGCCACCAAGCCCCCCCCCCCCCCCCAGCCGTAATTTTTAATATGATTTTTAAAGAGACAGATAAAAATGGTGACTCCATGGCATGCAATCTTTGCAAACCATTTAAAGGGAGGAAGAAGGCACTTCAGAGAAATGGAAGACATTTTTTTGAGCTTCTGCAGCCAGTGCAGTGCCTTTCTAGGGAGGATGTCACCTCCTCATACTGTCCCCATGTAGATGTCCAGCTTGTCCCTACTGCAAATAGCTGTGCTACATCCAGGGGACTGGCTCACATCTGCACCAGGGAGGGGGCCTGTTGCTACATGAGATGGATGCAAAGCACATTTAGGCTCTGGCATGTAGCTGCCACCAAGCACCTGGCTCAAGTGCAACACAAACTGTTGGTACAGGTGGGTCAGTAGGAGAAGGTACTTCTTAAAACAGGATAAAAGAATTTACTTAAGAGTCATATCTTAGTCATGCCGTCTTTCATGGTTGCTACCAAAAATAGCATTGCTTCATCTCTCTCTGCCTGCTTCTTTTGCCCTGAGAAACTGAAGTGAGCACCCAGCAAGGCTGATCAATCCAGGCAGCCCCATAGAGGATGAGCAGATCTTGGTCTAATGGTCTGCAACTTACTTCCTGACAGCACCCGGAGCTTATCCGACATATGCCTGTTCCCGATTATGTTGGCCTGTTCCGGGCAATGCATGTTGCACTCTGTACTCTTCGTTCATGCAGTTTGAATCACGGCTGGTTTTATTTCTGCTTAAAGTACTTGAAAGAAATAATCCCCACCAAGGACTAATACTGTGTGACATACATATGAAAGCTTCAGCTGACGGCACTGATTAGAAAGTGAGGCACAAAATAAGCATTTCAGACTGCAAAAATGTAAGGTATGGAGAAATAAACTGATTTAAGCCAGGTTTAATTTTGCTGCAGGATACGGCTTTGTGCTGTAAGTTTAATGATGAAGTACATTCTTAGTCATTTTACAAGCTTTTGGGAAATGGGACTGTGAGCAGTTGATACCTTGGTTATAAACAACTTTTGATGCAATAGCTTCAAATAACTTTTGTCTAGAAATAAGAGAATAGCTCTGTTTGATCTTTCTTATACCATTACTAGGCATTCTTATAACTACTTCTAGCTTCAAAAAAGGCAGAAAGCCTGCGGTTTTTATCAGTAACTAGTTGTTACTGATAGTTGTTAATAACTTCAACAGCAGTTTTTTTTTCCTACTAACTCCTACTCTTTACTGTAGGAGAGGCTAAAACTTTATCATCACAGACAGCAGTAGTATGGCAGTGAGTATAAATGTGGGAATAAAAAGAACAAAATACTAGATTACAAGTCTGTGAGGCAGCAACAAGGCTTTTTCTGTGTTTCTATAAAACTTAGCATAGTAAGGGCCTGTTCCTCACTGGAGTCTCAAGGCACTCCGCAGACATATATAAAAAAATTGCTATTAGTATAGTCTTCCCACACTCTAACAGCAGCACTGAAATTTTTTAACTCTTCCTTCCGTTTATACACAATTGTTAATTTGAAGGAGGGAAACAATATATATGGATGAGTTAGCATTTATGTAGCAGAGAAAATAGAAAATAGCCACTTGTAAAATCCAAATATCCTTACTTTGCAGAATAATTAAGATCCTTTCTGGTCTTTTGGGTGCTTATTTTGAGCCAACCCAATTGGAAGGCACATATTGAAAATGTCCAAGCCTGAGCTATGCCTCAGGTAGCTTCACACAAGCTCATTTTATCATGGATGTAAAAGCAAAAGAGAAAATAATTAGTAAAGCCGGCCCTGATGGCTTAGGGCTCTTCAGTTTTCTCTGAAAACACTGCGTGGAGCTTGTGCTGGTGGTGATTGATAGCTCGGACCTGGAGGTGGCTGCTGGGCTTGTTAGAAACACATGAGTCTTTTATCATCACAAGCAAGCATGGAAGGGCGCCAAGAGCTAGTGCCTGTCATTCTCACCTACCTGCATGTTTACAGGACAAGCACAAGGAGCCAGGGTTGTTACTGGGCCTTTTTGCTTTAGTTGCACAAAATTCAGTCCTCGAGATTATGCATTTTCCTGCAGCCTTCATCTGGCAGAGGGGGCGGGTGTGGGCAGACTTCTGGGTCTGTGCTGGATCTGAGCACTCTCTTAAAATCAAGGGGATTTAATTATGTCTAAGTCTAACAAAGGGGAAAAAATACAACAGACAGAAAAGCCATGAACCCTTGTACCTTTCTGCCTTTGCAGCTGAGAGTGTAAAGTGATATCCTTGCATTAAGAACTAATCTGAAACCATGAATATATGTATCAAATTAGCTTACAGGTTTCTTAATGGGCATCAAATACGCAGAGGAGTTTGACATTCATAGCTGTCTGCCTGGTACCACCAGTTTTAGTAAGTCACAAGGCTCCAACAGGAAATGTTAAAATGAAAGTGAAATTTTGTGCTTTTCCAAACAATGAGCAAGCAAATCACCCAGATTCCTGTGATGTTTAAAAAGTTTAATGGAGGAGCAGGAGCTCCCAGTGTTCTCCCATTCATACGGTATTATCAAAGGAACATACCAAATCACTCTACTCTTAACAATTAAAAGAAAATCTTGCAATGCAGTGTTAGAAAGAGGATGCAGTAAATGACTGCACCTGGGAACAAACTGGAATCGCAACAGCAATAAAGCTTGATTGCAGTACTGAAAGTTGATTGGATTTGCCACAGTGGGGTCCTTTTGGAGGCAAAAAAAAAGTTGAAAACATGCAGCTACAAAACAGAAAAACCCAGTAAGTGAAGCTGTAATATGTTCTGATGTAAATTCTGTGCAGTGTTTGAAAGTGTATTAACAAAAAACCCTCTAAGTCTGGGGATAAAATCCAAGCGATATCAGGCTGTCCTGAGGGAAACCAATGTGACAGTGGAAAAAGAAAGAAAGCGTCTTGGGGAATCTCTGGCTGCAATGCACAGCAGGAGGGACTGGCCAACAGTATCTTACGTCAGATCTAATTTAGTGCTGTGAGTTTCTGCACCATTTCTCTGTTGTTTTTACTGTTCCTGTGACCATCGGAGGAAAGCGCGCTGTCCCTCTCTGTGTGTAAGGCAACTGCAGTGGGAGCTCCAGGGCCAGAAAAGGGGTGAACGCGAATAAGTCTGTTTCATGGCTCGCTGCTGGATGCTCACATGGATGCTCCAGTGAAAATCAAAGAAGTCCTAATTCCCAGGGAACTGTTCTGTGTTTTGCATGAAAATCACTGTGTGAAGTGCATTCGGAAGTCCACCCTTTACTCCCATCCTTGCCAGAGAAAAGCTGTGATTTACTTATTGGTTGTCAAATATATGAATGCAGTGCAGAAGCCCAGGAGTGACTTTCAGGTGTTGAATCAGAGTTTTATAATAGCATCTGTATCAGGGCTGGAGTTCAGGGCCAAACCCAAGAAGAAAGGGCTGGGACTTCAGACATGTCTTTCCTCCACGTTTTCTATTGCTTGGTGTAGTTCTGAATCACGTCTGGTGTGCTGACTCTAATAATTTGATTATAAGAAATGTAAATGTTAAAGTCAGCATTCGGATTGCAAGGCTTGCTCCCAGAGGCTCAAAATTAGGTGATCCAAACCTAAGGAGTCCCTCTAAATCTGGGCCTTCTCCTCTCTGCCCCAGAACCAAAGCAGGGTGGTTGTTGGTTTGGAGTGGGAATGACTTTTTGAAAGAAAAAAAGTTTTGTTCTTCCTTGTGGAACAGAGGATGCTTTTGTTTTTCTTTGCAGAAAACAAAATATTCAGTGAATCCAGAAGTCATCTTTTCAATTGAGTATGTATCCCACACAGAAAATCTTCTGGGGATGCTCTCAGAAGCCTAGTGAGCTAGAAAGTCTGTATTGATTCTCATGAAATTGATATTTTTGGGAACCTTTTCTTCCAAACCTAAGGAGTCCCTCTAAATCTGGGCCTTCTCCTCTCTGCCCCAGAACCAAAGCAGGGTGGTTGTTGGTTTGGAGTGGGAATGACTTGTTGAAAGAAAAAAAGTTTTGTTCTTCCTTGTGGAACAGAGGATGCTTTTGTTTTTCTTTGAAAACAAAATATCCAGTGAATCCAGAAGTCATCTTTTCAATTGAGTATGTATCCCACACAGAAATCTTCTGGGCCTTCTCCTCTCTGCCCCAGAACCGCAGGGTGGTGGTTGTTGGTTTGGAGTGGGAATGACTTTTTGAAAGAAAAAAAGTTTTGTTCTTCCTTGTGGAACAGAGGATGCTTTTGTTTTTCTTTGCAGAAAACAAAATATTCAGTGAATCCAGAAGTCATCTTTTCAATTGAGTATGTATCCCACACAGAAAATCTTCTGGGGATGCTCTCAGAAGCCTAGTGAGCTAGAAAGTCTGTATTGATTCTCATGAAATTGATATTTTTGGGAACCTTTTCTTCCAGAAATGAGAAATAGGGGGAAAAAATCTTTTGTCTTGGCATTGATCTGGAGCTGGATGTGCTTCAAAAATCTCTTTGTTATTTTTCCATGGATAGGGAGTTCCATTTTCTTGTCTGTCCTAGACAATGAGATTTTCCAAAGCTTGGTTTGGAAAGGTTTGCTGGGAAGATAGAGGCACTGAAGGCTTTGAAATGCTCAGATATTACAGCAGCAAGGTGTTAGAAAGTACAGAAGAATGGACTTTCTATGGATGTATGGGATAGTAGCTACTCTCTAGCTACTAGAAAAGAAAATGCGACTAACTTGGCGATAAATGTCTGTACTTGAAACAAATGTTCAAATATTCAGCTCATAGGATTATATTAGCAGGTTTTCTGAGTGTCATTCATTCATTCGAGTACATGAACCTGACTTAAATTTTGTGATATATGATCATCCCTTCAAATCAAACAGCAATTAGTCTACCAAAATAGCTTAAATTTTATCTGTGTCTAATAATAAACTGTATAAAGCTAGGTGAATTTGAAAGCGCTATAACACCCCCCTTCCCCCATGCCAGTCTCATTCTCTTCCTACACAAAA
Organism: Aptenodytes forsteri; assembly: GCF_000699145.1. Taxonomy (NCBI): domain Eukaryota; kingdom Metazoa; phylum Chordata; class Aves; order Sphenisciformes; family Spheniscidae; genus Aptenodytes; species Aptenodytes forsteri. The sequence goes on along the minus strand of NW_008794890.1, from coordinate 3,034,154 downwards.
ATGTGCCGTTTAATTTATATTCTTTTTTAAGCTTTGGGGATAATTCTTTCTGGAACACAATACTCCTTAGTACATGTTCTGTGAGACAGTAGCTTATGTTTAATTAGAAGATAAGGTATCTCATTATATGGTGGAACACCAATTTTAAGACTATAAATAATTTTCTATAATATGGCTGCAGAATTTGTAAACTTTTGGCAAGGTTTGACTTTATGTTAACGTGAGAGGAATTCACTTGTTGCTTTGGTGCTCTGGTAGTTTCTCAGAAACGGCAATGGAGATACCACAGACTGCTGCTGAGAACTCCTCCATGTCACCGTGGCATTAGCCGAGTCCCGCAGGATCTCATGCCCGGCCCCAGGCTGCTGTCAGGTTTCTCGCCCTGAGATGAGCAAATCGAGGCTGTGGGTGAATGCCTACGTGTCACGCAGTGTCCCCAGGACTCACGAAGGATGGGCAGCCATGCAAAAAAACTAGTGCCGTAGGGTGTGAGAAACTAAAGCTGCTGCAGTGACAAAGTAGCAAAGCCAAGAATAGGCCCGAAATCCTTGATTTGATATTTTGTTGCTGTCTTTGTCCTTTGCCCCTGAATTAAGAGTTGAACCAGATAATTTTGGAAAGATAGTCATGCCCTAAAAGCATTGAGTTCAGAGTTGCTAAGCAGCTGTGGAGCTGCCTTGAGCATGCTGTTAGAGAGAGAATGGTGCTTACATATAAAAAAGTAATTTTAATTCCTAAATTCACATCCTCAGCCCTGAAGACCCACCTACTTTAAAACTTGACTTACAAACTCAATTGTCTGTTAAATGAAAATCACTCATGTTCTAATGTTGAGTGCTGCTTCCTCACCCAGAAAATCAAATTTATCTTTAAATTATGATGATTTATGTTCTAAAGATGGCACAATACTTAAAATTCCATGTGCAACTGAAACATTTTGAGGATAAATAGAAAACTTAGACAAAACATTAGTATGTTTTGTTTACCATTTTAATTTGTTTGTTGTTCTGTGTGCAGGTTTTTTTCTTTTTTAAATCTTTGCAGTAAGGAAGGATTTTGTTCTGCTTCTCTAAAAAGGGATCTTTATTGTGTTTTTTTCCCCTGTAGCACTTGTTTATGTGGCAGAGAGAACAACGGTGAATAAGCAAGAAAGAGAAATTACTTTCTTTTTGAGATAGATTGGAATAGCGAAGGCATTTTTTACCTGACGTGTGTATTTTGTAGGATGTTTAGTAACAGCAATAGCTGTTTTGCAGAGCTCTCCAGAGATCTGGGCATCCATAGCACTGGCAGCAGTGGCGTCTTTCATGGTGCTATCTTTGTATCTACTGGGAGAGCAGAAAAGGATGAGACCCAAGTGGCTGAACAGGGTAGGAGACCAGTTGGGATACTTTGGAGATGACATTGTTGCTTGAAATCTGCTCCCAGGCTGAGGGCAGAGCAGCACTGGTGCTGATCGGGCAGTTGCAGTGTGGAGACAAACAGGCGTGGAAAGTTCACTAGGGTTTCCTTCTGGAGGCTGGCCTCTAATTGAGATTTATTGGCATAGGGAAGATTGCATAAATATGGACTATAAATCTTCAGAGGATTCTGGTCTAAGAGTTTCACCTAGGATTTTTCTCAGGTTGTTTTCTTTGACCATCAGCAGTGTCAAATGTGTTCATCCATGTGCTTGGGAGCTAGGACGGGCACAAAAAGCATATATAGGACTTTCAAAAAAATAAAAGCAGGGAGTGGTTGGAAAAGTAGCAATTTGTTTATTAGTACTAAACCCATGATTTACTGCTTCTCGTTTTGATGGGTTTTCAGTCCCAGGACAGTTGAGAGGTACAACATATAAACTTCTCCAACAAGAGGCTCAGCAAGTATTTTTGTCACCGAAAAGTTTTTTCACCATAATAGAAAAGGAATGACTATTGCTGAGAAATTGCCCTACACAAGCCATAGTGTTTGTACAAGGATTAACTTCCTATGGATTCAGGTTCTGGCACTGAAGTCATTTATTGCTATGGCTTTTGGTGGGGAAATTTGATCTTGCAAAGTTTGGCTCTGCTTGACTGTTTTATTCTCATTGTCGTGACCTGTATTTTCTTCCTACGCTTTGGCATTTCTTTTCCATTCAAGGTACTTCTGTTAATGCACCTGTTTCTCCTCGACAGCCCTCGGCTGTGGCCAAAAATGTTTCTTTTTTTTTCTAGAAGCACAGTAAGCGTAGCTGCATACTTTTTTGTCCAGGACTTGCTCCTCATTTCTTGTGATATAGTTATTCAGAAGGATTTGTTTTGCGGCTGGGAGACAAACGGTCCAAGTGATGCTGAGTTTGTGAGCTATTTTCCACCACCTCAGGGATGCCCCACAAATTGCAAACAGCATGCATTCATCTATAGCGTTGCTGCTGCTTCCTGGGGGGGGTGAATTTGAGCTTTGACAGAGAGTAACAAATGACAAAAGTTAAACAGCAGACCTTAGACACATCTCCTTTAGGTCTGCCACTATATACCAAGACTTTGTGAGAACTGAAAGCAATAAGCAAATAAAAATGTGGAAATCTTGTTTATACCTATGTGACTATACTTACTTGCTTTCTCTTTGACATTTTCCCTTTTCGCTGTAAGACTAGTACTAGTGAGTTCTCTCTTTAATGTAGCATTTAAAAACTGATGAAAACCAGAACCGTATGTGTGCAGCCTAAACTCTGCTATGTGTCTTCATAAGGAAACCGTCTCTGTGCGTGAGGCTGGTGCTGGTGTCCCCTGGGCAGAAGGGGCAGAGGGCAGGGCCGTGGCTTTGTTCCCCAGCCTGCAGCATCGGAAGAGTGTGCTGCATCCCTGGCAAAGGTGCTGACACCCATGGGATAACCCTCTGTGCTCATCTTCTGTGGTGCCTCCATCTGCTGCTGTGCCTTCAAAGCATGACTGGGGACACACATTGCTGCTGATAGCTTTTTCTCAATTAAGTAGTGTATTGCAAATAATGGAGATTGTATTTTGATCTACTCTGCTGTTTGCTTGGTCATAGAATTATCAGCTGTTTTAGAGGATTTTAAAATATATTTTAATATTTGATGATTAATTAAAAATATTATTTAACACTTTTCAGCAAAGACAGAAATGCTGAATTATTCAAGATTTCATTTTGCATTCTGAACTAGCGAGTGTTCGTGTATAAATAATGCATTAAAAGTATTGTTGAATTTCCAGTCACTTCCCAGTTTGTATTTAGCCCCACAGTGAGCAAGAAGGGGAGGGGGGGAAAGCAGAAGGCTGTGGCTCATGGTATTGCCCTGTTACCAGGTGAGGTGCCTTTTTCTTGCTATACGCTAGATATTTCCAGTAGAGACCTGGTCCCCAAGCCGTTAGGAAAGTACCCTGAGGAGCAGAGCCTGACTGAGGATCACTTAACTGAGCAGTGAGTTTTGCCTCTCAGCAATGGTCGGTACTGAGTGAGGTGCCTGTGGGCACCGAAGCATCCCAGGGGCTGGTGTGAGGGCATGGGCTTGGAGAGAAGAGGGTGCTTCCCCGGAATGTCCTTCTCAGGAACATGCCATGACTTTTTGGAAATGGGCTGGGAGGGATCAAAAGGCTTCCCTTTGTGAAATGCAATCAGAAACATTTCAATTTTTTGTGCTTGCTGAGAAAACTGATTAAGTTAGCAGTCAAAATCTTTGTGATGAGTAGGGATGGCTGGGGGTGATTAAAGCATTAGATCTGCTGCTTGAACTTTTCTCCAGTGAGGCTCTCCAATACATAGGTAACTTCTAGTAGCATTTAAATATTGGCATGTTCTTCATTTTCCCTTGCATGTGCTGTCTAATGGGCAAATGGCCATGGATTTGTGTTCTATCCCAAGCAAGCCCTGCGGGTTTTCTGCAGGAGTGGTCAGCAGAAGGACAGTATGTTGTAATTCCTTCAGCTAACTTGAACAGGAAAACATTTCTCATTGCGATGACAGGTTCACTGAACGATCTCTTGAGATCTCTTTTAAAAATTAAAAACTGCCATTGAAATCTTCTAGGCTGTTGTAAGACTGAGTGAACGTAGCCCTTGTGTGCTGAAATAGAACTCACAACTGTTCTAAGTAACAGAAAGAAGAATAGGATCTTTAAATACTTGTTTACCAGGTGTCCAAAGTATGTAAGTTAATTCAATACATTGTATGTAAGTATAACAAGTATGGTGGCAGAACAGGGGAGAGAACAGTTTCCAGATGCTCAGTGGTTCAGCTTGAAAACATCTTGGATGGAAAGCACCTCATTTTTCCCTAGGAAATGATCAACAGTCCTATACTTTCCATATGGAGAATATATGCCTTCCTTGAAGTTAAATCTCATGGAGGATGCACAGAGTTTGTGGGTTGGACTTACATCCAGCTCTGATTTCTTAGACGAATTGGGGTAAGAGAAAGAACGAGCAGTAACAACACTGGATGTACTCCACTTCTGCACAGAAGTCAGCCACAGGAATTTTACATGCTTTTCTGAGGTCTGTGTTGGCCTCTGGTTTATTTCTGTGCCCGAGACTATGTAGTGATTTTGAGTTATAGTTCTCTATGTCACCAAAGATTTGGTTTAAGCACTGTCCCTCCAGCCTCCCGCTATGTACCTGCTGTGATTTATTGGCTGGAATCACAGAGGGCTGTTCTGCTGCCGACTCTTGGCTGAGTGCTGGCCGTTTCAGGCCTCTTTAGCAAAGGGCTGAAGGTTTTGCAAATAGACCTTGTGGCATTCCAGCTTGTTAGCCTCCAGAGCGCTCTCTGCAAGAAGTTTGCTTAATGATGAAAAACTTTAATAGTGTGGATTGGAGGAAAAAAAAAATCTAACCAGAATTGTAGAGGAGACACACTGTGCTTTGTGTTTTGCCAGAAAACCCAGCATAGCCATGAAACTCTGTAAATGAGCTGGTCTTTAGCAGCAAGTTGAGATATGCTTGTGTCACTTACTGCACCCTGGAAACACCTGCAGCTCTATATAAATTAAACTACTCTGTGGTCTATCAGCTTTGTGGTCTTTTGGAGAATTATCCTGGAGATGCTGCCCTTTCCAAGGTAATTTCTTCTAAGCCTGGATGGTACATAGTTAGTCAGCAAGTCTGTGTGTCTGCATGCATGCCCACACACGCACCCCCACACAAACCCATACACATAAACACTGTTTTTTCCTTTTCTATTCATGGGCAAATACATCACACAAATGAAGGTGATATATATCATGGGATAAATTGCATGGCTGCAGACTGCAGAATTTACTTAAGGTACCCAAATATCTTCAGTTCAGACCTGAACGTAGAGATAGATGACCTGTGGCTCATTACTCACACAGAGTTTATGAGCAATTAAAATTAGTCAGTTATCCACTGTCCAGATTTCCTCTGGACTCCCTGGATTTTTATGGCATTCACTGGAACGAGACAAGCGTCATGCTGGTGAGCGATATAAACAGAAATATGAGAGCCCACCAGAGCCTAAAGCCACCACCTCTATGAGGAGGAAGACACCCGACATCAGCTGCTGTGCACTGACACCCCGTGTGTGAACTCTTCCTCCCTGGCACGTGTGAAACACATCTTCTCCTCCCGAGACATCGTGTGGGCTGAGATCTTGCCCAGGAAATACCATTGGCCTGTAGATGTGCGGGAACTCACTCTAGTGTCTGAAGCTGGGCTTCTAGATGAAGAAAAGCTTTGGCCTGACATTGGTCATGGAAATGGTAAGAATGATAGGTGTGGAGAGGTTCAAAAAGTTTGGGCAATTGTATAACAGAGGTCCAAGCAAACCCTTAAAGCTGCTGACTCTGGACTTCATTTTATATGTGCATAGACATTGCATACCTACATGCATTTGTATCTATACACACACATGTGCATGCACTGACTAGGAAGAAATTACTTGGGAAAGAGCAGGCTAATTCTCCAAAAATGCCAAGGGGCTGATACATAGTGGTGCTGCTTTTAATTAAAATCAAAGCTGTGGACATTTGTGGAAGCAAGTAACAGTACAAGGCTGCTTAAACCCCACTGTTAGAGAGCACAGCATACAGAATAGCACCAAGAAAAAAGGCAAATTTGAGAGAAGATGTGTCTAGGAAAGAGCGAGAGATAAAACCTACCTGTAAGGATAGCAAACTTCGTGGAAAATCATGCAACCCAAAGAGTTGACAGACTGGATAAGTACAGGCTGGATTCTGGCACAAAAGTAATTGTCAATCATATTTATGCTACTAATCCTTCAGGGACAGACCCCTGTGCACTGACACTGGGGATGGTGGTGTGGGTTTGCTACTGGAGCACTTGGTTGCCCTTTGCATGGGTGTTGCAGCAGATGCTGACCTTTGTGCTGCCATGAAAACAGCTAGTGACAGCCATGCAGAGCCACAGGCACAACAGGAACGTGCCTGGCTGTCGTGTTTTAAGTCTGAGATGATTTTGTAAAAACAAAATCTTTACCTCTCACAACTTTTTAGTGTCTTAAACGGTGCACAATCCTCTAAACTTTGAGTAGGACTTCTGGGCTACAGTGCTGGTGTCTTTTGTTTTTTATAGGAACATGATTAATTTTTCTATTATAAATAAGGATGGTCTACAATGTGGATGTGTCATGCATATTTTAGGCTGCTAAATTTACTAACTCCAAGATTAATTGTTATATACTAACTTGAAGTGTTTAGATCTTGCTGACATCTTCATTTGGACAGAAAAAATGACATGCATATAAATTGTATGTCGACATTTATTTCACAAGGGTAGTTATCTAGCTATTGGTAGCCTGCAGAGTGAAGACTTGTCAAAAATAATCACTTCCAGTTCTCATTTTGTTGAAGTTAAATAGTCTGAACAGTGGAAAACTTGTTCACGCTCTTTAATCCTCATATTATTGCAGTGTGAAAAGTAAGCATATAAATATGAGGAAACGGAAAATAAATCAATAGGATAACATATTAGAAAACTGAAAAATGGTTTCTGGAGAAGATGAGATAATCTTCCAATAAAACGCCACGCATTAGCATTGGATTTTTTTTGCATCGTACAGCTCTTTAGAGAGGTGCCCATTAAAATTGGAAGAACTTTACTCTCCAGGAAATAACTACTGTGAGAAACTCTAACTTACAAATAAATAAAATCAAATCTCATATGATCTGAAAGTATGCTCTGGGCATTGAGCTACAACAAGACTGTGGAACTTCTTTATTTCTCCAGCTGATCTATGGGGCTGATCTAAAATTTGGCATAATCAGAAACTCTTAACAAATTTGTGGTGGAAGATGTTTGACCTTTTTTGGTATTGGTATATTGGTTCATCAAGGTGATCTTGACGAACGGCCTGTGTGATGAACATGGTACCTTTCATTTTCCTGAACCTTGTCACCACTTCCCATCAGTCATGTGCCTTGCCTTTTGTTGCTTTTCATTTGTTTAATTAAATGTTCATTCCTCTCCTATTTTAAAATCAAACTCCTATTCATTAGGCAGTCATTAACGTTCCTGATAAACAACTCTCACCTGGCAGTACAGACTCATTCAGAGCTGTGATTACCAATGCGACACCAAGTGGAAGGTAACTGGAGTACACTTTATATAGAACCAATTTTCCACAGAGGTGGAAAATTAATAACTTAGACTGTAATTATTAGTAATTATTAACTAAATTAAAGGTAATTATTATAGTACACATTTGGGCCACCTAATGTCCCAAGGGAAAAATTAAATGCCATTATAGTACGCTAATCATGATTGATACCTGGTGACTATGGACTTCCTATAGTAAGCTGAACACTTCAGGCATGGTATAATTGGAAAATAACTTCTTTGTTTCCCACTCTGGCTGGGAGCAAAATCCCCACAGCCTGTTGTGCTATGTGGTAGAGGCTTCAGATAACATTGAAGAGTTTGTAAATTGGGTTCCAGGCAGAAATGACAAGAGATACGTCTGTTTTTTTCCAAAAACAGTTTTTTCTCTGAATAGGGAATTCCTTTCCATGGACCGTCTTTTGAACACATGGCATGAGGAACTAGGAACTTGCATTCAGAAATACCAGTTTTGCTGCAAGTTCTTGAAGAAACTTGAAAGAATGAGAAGCCCACGTGACAGTGAATGTTAATAAACAGATGGTGTTCCGATTGTCTTAGACTCTATAGAAATAGAAAATAATAACCCTCTCTATAGAGATGATCTCTTTATAAAAGAGATTATAGAGAGAATCTCTCTATAATCCCTTTTGCATTAAAAACACAGCATTGGTATTTGGCTTGGAATGATCTGGGTGAACCCCAAATGCCTGGGGAAATACGTGAAGTTTCTGGGTCATTTGTCTGGATTACTCAGTTTCAGCCTTTTAATAGGTCCCTGAAATTTCACGATATGAAAAACCATTTAAAGGTGCTACTGAACTGTGTTTTTTAAATAGAAGACTGGCTTATGCATCTAAATATCAGAGGAGTTTTCTACAGAGCTGCAGGCTCAAATTCCCATTCCTTTTTAGGTAAACTGAAATCCTTGCAACTTCTAAATGTTCCTGTTGGGTGCTGAGAACCACAGGCGCAGGAATGGTCCTTTATCTCTTTTACATAAGCCATATGGGGTCAGGCATTGCTCTTCTATTTCCTTTCTCTCGGTACCCTGTGAGAGCTGAGCAACCTTTCTCACCTTGAATATGCAGAGAGATGTCAGTAATAAGGGTTTTCTTATGTATTGGAAATGCTGTGTGAGTTAAGAACCAGGAGATACACCAGCAAAAGAATGGCATAGGAAGGCATGACAGGAATAGGGAAGGCCTTCGTATCTCCTTGCCTGCTTTTTGGCTGAGAATTTATTTTTGAAATTTCACTCTTGATCGGTATCTGCCAATTCATTCAAGATTTCACCTCTTACACCAGAAAGCCTGGATCTTGTCCCTGAACATAGCAATTCTCAGCTGGGGGACTAAATCAAAACGTCTGTGCTTTGAGCTTGGCTTGTATTTCACGTGGAAGCAGAAGTGGGCAGCCATCTTCTCTAAACTGGTTTTCTGGTTTTGTGATGTTTGGTCCTTTTTAAAAAAGAAGCTGTCTATCTCAACATTTTTGCTAAACAAAATCATCTGCGTACAGTATGAAGACAACCTTAGCACCAATCCAAAGGGGACTGCCATGGACTTTATGTAGCATATACCTGGATTCCAGATCCTACATGAGGAATCTTATTGGCATCACGGAGATGTGGTGGGATGGCTCCTGTGACTGGAGTGTTGGAATGGAAGGATACAGGCTCTTTAGGAAGGACAGGCAGGGGAGACGAGGAGGGGGTGTCGCCCTCTATGTCAATGCCCAGCTGGAATGCATGGAGCTCTGCCTAGGGATGGATGAGGAGCCGACTGGGATCTTATGGCTCAGAATTCAAGGGAAGGCAGGGACAGGTGACATTATGGTGGGGGTGTGCTACAGGCCACCTGACCAGGAAGACTGAGCGGATGAGTCCCTCTATAGACAGAGAGGAGCAGCCTCACGCTCACAAGACCGGGTCGTCATGGGGGACTAAAACCA
>NW_008794890.1:3014936-3021177 GCF_000699145.1 Aptenodytes forsteri | reverse complement strand
AAAAAAGATGGTGGCAAACTTTTTAGCAGGGCCTGTTGTGATAGGACAAGGGGGAATGGCTTTAAACTAAGAGGGTAGATTTAGACTAGATACAAGGAAGAAATTTTTTCCAGAAGCACTGGAATAGGTTGCCCAGAGAGGTGGTAGATGCCCCATCCCTGGAAACATTCAATGTCAGGTTGGACGGGGCTCTGAGCAACCTGATCTAGTTGAAGATGTCCCTGCCCATGGCAGGGGGGTTGGACTAGATGGCCTTTAGAGGTTCCTTCCAACCCAAACTATTCTATGATTCTATGATTCTATGAATGTGTCATAAGTACTTTGCCAACTAGATAAAACATTAACATTTTCCTCTTGGGTACGGTTAAGACCGTAGTGCCTTTGCAGTGTAAAAAGTACAAAGGGTTTACATAAATAATAAGGAGCCTGTCAGACTGTACAAGAGTCCTGTGGTTCTTGGTTGTAAAGTCTCCCTGAGAGTACTTCTGAACATGTTATTCTTCCTCCTCAGTGCCTCCCTCTCTCTGATCTAAGGGAAAATCTCATTTTAAAGTAACCTTCTGTCGAGGTGGGTGAATGTTCACTAAAACTGGGTTTCAGGCTCTTCATCCTCTAATTAGAAGCTCTCAGGAAACCCAGGAGCCTTTCCAGCTGCTCTGTGGCTGAAATGTGGGGTTGAAGTAGCTGGGAAATGAAGACCCTTCTTTTTTCTATTCAATGAAATTTTTGGCACCCTGTCAGAATCTATCTATCTGACATATACTACAATAAGATTTTCAGTAGCATCCTTGTATCATTCAAATGTCTTGTCAGGTCTAGCTGACACTTTTTTAAAACAGATGATTTTTGAGTGGAAAGCATATTCGTTCACTTTCCTGCCGTTGAAGACTACCTCTGAAGGCAGGCTTGAGTAGCAGTTACTTCTTGGTCTATGAAACACATTGGTTTTGGCTTATCTGTATTTCAATATTTTCCTCTCGAATTAGAAACTTCACTGAAATGTACTTGTAACTAGGAAAACGAAGAAAACTTATTGCTCAGGCAGCATCATCCTCCACCTTTAAAAATGTGCTGTTGTCAAATTGTTTGAGGCAAAAGGGCAACTTTTTATATGACATATTGTGAAATCTTGCTCTGTATCATCACTGATAACTGCTAGCTCTTTAAAATCTATCTGCACATTTTGCCGAATACAGCTACTGCCTAAGCCTTCTGGAGAATTGGTTTTGGTACCTCCCCTGTTACAACTACACAAACAAATGGAGATTTATTAGGTTTAAAGGCAAGTGACAGTGGGTTATTTAAAACCGTTGTTGTTGTTGTTGTTCTGTGTTAAAAATGTACATAGAAATACCTCCTTTCCTTGTGGATCCTAAACCAGGGAAAGGGGATTTTTTTCCATTTGATTTTTCTGATATTTCTAAAGAGACAAGAAAGTGTCTGGTCAGAGGTGAAGGCACTACTTGATCCTGCAGAAGCAAAAGAAGATGTAAATGCATTTAACAGCTCATTTTTAAAATAGAGATGATGAGCATACTCTCATGATGAAACACCCCTGATGTGTATTTTGTTATCTTGATTCACCAGCAAAGATGGTAATTTAAACCCTTCCTCTGTTTTGATGCTTTTCAAATATGTTAGGTATCATTTTGAAACCTTTTTGCCTAACTTCTCTCTTCATAATACTGAACAAGGAAAATGGAGGCTATAAATGGGAAAATGTTACCTGCTGCTGTCATTCACATCCTTAAAAATCAGTCCACTCTGATCAGTCCACAGACAACTTCCGAGCATCTTTTAATACGTGGTGGTGCCATTGCAGAGCAGGTCTGTGCAGCCCATGGTGTGAGCACCTAAATCAGTGAATCGGTTGTACTCCATGTCTTGTGCACCCCGTGATCACAGTGTAGGTTCCAAGCTTTTGCAGTTAATTATCTGCTAATGACCAGAAACATGATGTTGGCATCTTACTTCAAGTGGCAGACTTCAGAATTTTTGGAGGGATAAATGCCCAGTTCGTGAAATACATTAAGATGTAGAAAAATATCAAATTGCAGAGTTAAATGAATGTGAGATAAATTCTTTGCTCAGTATGATTTGTAACAAAGGTTTCATAAGCAAAGCTTAGCCTTACCCCCCCTAAATTCAGAGAGTATTCATACAGAGAGCTCTGCAAGCAATAGCAGTTTTCCAAGCATGAGGAATTAAATGGGCAGAAACAGATGAAGGTGAGGTTTAATCTTCCTGACACACAAGGGAAACGGGTTCCTGTAACCCTTTAAGGTTTTGAAAGCCTAGCGTTGATTAGTCAAAAATGAAAACAAAGGAGAATATTTTGTAGGTGGATCTATTAACTCTAGTGATATATTATATACGCATGTATGTATGTGCAAAAAAATATGAAACTTACCAGTAGATAAGACAGAGAATACCTCATTAGGAAAACATTTTTTTCATTAGATACTTTACAACCGAATACACATCCAGAACTTCAAGTTATTTTTTTCCTGTCATTTTAGCAGCAAAATTTAAACAGTTCCATTAGGAAAATGCAGTCTATGTATTTGAACATGCATCTGAATGTATCAATGAACTTGCAGCCCTGGAGCATCCCTACACTTTTGACCTACACAAAGCACCAGCAGAGCAGTTATTTATGTTGAGGTAAACCTGCATTAGTCAATCATCTCCTTAAACAAAAGAAAGTAAATTCCTCAGTCTTAAGGCTCTAAGTTTTAGATTTTCACAAGCCTGGCACTGCACGGATTAGCCATTTCAGGAGTGGTAATACTTGAATAACTTATGAGACTACATATACCCTGTGGCAGTCAAAGCCCCACATTTACCACTGCGATACCAGGAGACCCGAGCAGCATTCAGGCTCACATATGAGCTGAATTGTTGTGCAGCTCTGCAGATCTGTTCAGTTCCTATTTATAGATTTAATCTAGATTGTTGTACCTCTGTTATTTCCCTACTTTTCTGTATAGGTAATATCTAAGTTTTAACAGCAAGTATTTAATCCAGAGGAGAATGCCGCCTTCTTGGAGGTAGTTATATGTCCTTCACCTCTTTGTATTCCTGAACATGGTGGTGCTAACACTGAATTAGAGCTCTCACTTTTTTCTCCTAGTCAGGTTTTTTTCCCCTGTGATGTGTTTGTGGGGAGCGATGCCATCTCCTCTCAGCATAAGCTTTCCTTTCCCTGATCACCCCCGTAGCCTCCTCTAGGTCTCTTCCAATTTGATTCCTTTTTCTTGAAGAAGGCTGACCAGAACTCAGCTCAGGAGCTCTGAATACATCTTTACAGAAGGTTTTAATCACTCTGGGATCCTTTGCCTTTTCCTACTCTCCCATTTGGTGATTTTCTTTTCCATGCTTCATTCCCATTAATTATTCCTCTTTTGACCCACAATTCATACCTTCTTACTGTTACTGATACTTGAGACAAGGGATCTGTGCAGTATTTGAGCCAGGCTTAGATTATCTTTAATCTCAGCTCAGTCTGCATCATTAGTGGTCCTGTTTCACTTTTTTTTTTAAATGACTAAAGACCTATTTGCTATAAACTGAGAAGCCGCCATTTTCCTTAGCAGAAAATATGGTGGCCCTTCTATCTTAAGAGAAAGGGAAGGGATAGCAGCAATGTGTTTTTGGCAGGGTTTTCATCCCTCGCTTTCTGACTTGGTGAGGATCGCATTAACAGTAAAGCATCAGACCTACCCCTCGCCAACTACGACAAGGGAACGAAGGAAACATTTAACTGACCTGATTGACTGTATAATATGTGGTTACATCTTTGCAAAGTGGAGGCAATTCACCTTTGGTACTCTATTTTCCTAGGCGTGAATGGCTCCAAAGTATGAGAGACAGTGGGGAATTGCATTCTGTATTTGTAGCAACTAACACTTTAAAAGCACTTTACTGCTAAAATAATTCTCTCCCCTTTTATTTCTGTCAGGGAGACTATCCTCTAAATGGTGCCTTTTATTTTTTTTCTTTGACTGTCACTTCATGTCACTTCTTTATTTGTCCAAAAAAATACTTCATTATCTTGAAGTAATGCCAATCTCTAAAAAGAGAGATCTTCCTTTCATCTGCTGTTCAGTGAAACACAAAAATGTTCCCTATTGCTGGAACTTCTCCTCACTAAGGAGAATAAAATGAGAGCTCTCACAGACACTCAGAAGTAATAAAGAACATCCTAAACATTTGCTAGATAAATTGTAATGCATTTCTATCCATCCAGCTGAAATTGTCACCATAGTTTTGATAATAAGAAATGTATTCTGGTCTCACTTTATCTAGCTGAAGTGCTATGTATTTGGATGGATTTAAATAGATTTGCATTGCGTCTTATGAGCATCTGTTTTTTTAATATGGCAGATAAAATCGTTGAGAACTTTTTTACTTTTTGTTTATGTCAGGCTTTGTCATAATGTGAAATTATATTAAAGAGATATTTCTATTCTAAAAATGTTAACTTTGCAGGGATAATGTTACTTGAACACTGCGACTGATAACTGCAATGCCAGTGATGTTGACAGTAAGTCAGGAAAAAGGCTCATTTTATGAGTAGCTGAAAAATGTTTTCTCCCCCCTGTTTGTTTCCCTACTGTGCAAATTCCCAATAAAAACTGAAGTCTCTTGCAAGATATTTTTAGGGAAAATAAAAGGATAACTTTTTTTCATGTTCTTTTTTACTAAACATTTTTTAAAACGCAGTAGGTGGGAAGGGTTTCCATTCTTCTGTTTTTTTCCTTCACCCATTTTTTACTACAAAAACACAGTTGTTGATTAATCTTTCTTGCAATATCCAAAGTCCTGGAATAAGGTGATTCCCTTTATGAGACAGCAAATTTAAATATGGAGATATATTTAAATAATACACATGGGGTTTTAATCTACCCGTAATTGGAACAAGTCCATTGCAGGTAAAGTCTGAGTCAATTTCGCATGATCTTGTAGTAAAGTTTTTTTGAAAAAATTTGTGGTAGAAAATTGTATGCTAATGGCTTTCATCATACTGCCTAAAAGTATGTGGATACAAGTACATTGCTAGAGAAGTGTTTGGATTTCTGATTTGCATGGCCATTTCGGTTGTTATCTTTTCTACAGTGAAGGTTGCATTAGCGTTAAGTGTAATTGCTCTTCTATTTTTACTTTTTACTGGCTGAGATGGTTACATTTTTTTTCCCCAAAATTAGTTGTGGAGATGCCTATGTATTTCTGTTTGTTTACCTACTTCTTTTCTGTCATTTATTATCACTGAAAAGATAGTTTAATAATTCATAGAAGGCCAGTACAGCATTTTAATGAAACTTCAAAGGGCTATTAAAATCATATTATGTTGGTGGAATATGTTAAATGTTTTCAGAGCTTGGTTATGTATTTGATATAGATTATCCTTAAACTTCTCAGTGTTCAGGGCTCTCAAGAAGCTGAAAAGTTCTGCAGTTGACCCACTTCTCTACTGTGCAAGGTGGAATGGTTTTACTGAAACTCTTCACTTTTTTTTTTTGTCTCCAAATAGGAAATTGTTTTATTTGGAGTCCTATTTGTTACTACATGCCTCACCATGGGGCTGCTGTGAACTTCTCATGATTCAGGAGATTTATTTTACAAACCAGTCTCTGTCTTCAGTGTTGCAGTATTTGTCCCAATTCTTCTTGGGCCATTCAGTGTTGCACTTGGTTTATGTACATTTAAAAAAAAGTAAAAATGCTGGGTTTTACATATTGATGCAAGTGAAATTTTGAAGCCAGCTGGCAGTCTCTGAAAATTGTGTAAGGACTGCTGTTCAGCCACTTTAACTTAGATCTATCAAAAGCCTTCTCATGGTAGCAAGTATCGGAACTGCAGTTATCCTTGTGGTCTGCAGTGAAGTTTTTCAGCTTAAAGTAGTGCGGAAGCTGTGATCACACAGAGAGATCCAGCAGTGGTTGGATGGTTGGTTCAGTTTGTTGAGAAGGGCCAGTAAAACACTTGTGCTTCTAGCTGGGCTGGTATCGAGTAGCGCATGTACGACTGTGAATGAAAAACTGACAGTGGAGGTTATACATATGCAATGAGCAGCAAATGGATGTCAGTTCTCCATTGTCCCTGATCTTGAAGACAGCTTGTCCATCTCCTGCAGATGTCTGGAAAGCTCCACAAATACAGTAAGAGCAGTTTGCTGCTTTTAGAGCAACCACAGGGTTTTTTATATAGATATATATCTATACACACACACACACACACA
>NW_008794890.1:3003130-3014793 GCF_000699145.1 Aptenodytes forsteri | reverse complement strand
AGGGTATTTTATATAGAAATATATCTCTACACACACACACACACACAAATAAATAAGTAAATAAGTAAATTTATATATATATTTTTGAAGATATCTTTATTACCACAGGTACTACCAAAACAACTTTTCTAGAAAGATAGTTTAAATAACTGATTTCAAGATCGCTAACTTGGAGGTCACCTATTGCCAGGGATTTGTAGAATCACTTTATGCCTCACTTCTTCTAATTTTCCATACGATTTTGCAGCTGACTGCCTGGTCCTCTCCATCTCTACTCATACTTCCTGTAAATGTTGTAATTAAAACACGAACACATATGAGTTAAATTGTCAGGAAAGTCATTACAGGTTTTTAGCAAGAGGCTGGGATAAAACAGCTTACATTGCTGAGCTTATGAAGAGAAAAAGACCCTGATCTTATTTGTCCCTGTGGTTTTAGATGAGGGTCAGGAGTCACCTGCAATCTTTGTCTGTATGGAATGGGGAATGAAGGCTTTGTGTCTGGCTTCTGCCAAATTTCTACTCTGCTTACCTGGCTGGCCCTGGATAGTGGGCAGGCCAGATCAGCATGACTTTCCTTCTGATCCAGACCTCCGGAAAGCAACGTGGCCCAGCTGGGCACAAGTTTTCTCATTGATCCACTCTGCTTTTAAGCCTGCTAAGTCACTGAATCTACCATAAATCTGTGCCGATGTTTTACAGTGTGAACAGATGTATTTTGCATCTTACAAAACCTATTTCTGCGAACTGCTGTGTTCTCAGGTCTCATTGACTTGAATCAGGTGTTAAGGGCAGAAGTAATGATTTAGAAATCATTTAGTAAATCCGAGGTGTAATTTTCATAGTCTGTTAGGAATTTGTACCATCCTGACTCTGTTGGAGTGGAGAGGGATGCAGTTCTTGCTTGTATTAAGTGTGAAAAGTTTATGTGAATTACAACAGTTTTCTGAATCTGAAAAGCTAATAGGGTAACTCCCTATTAGGGAGTGCCTACTCCAGGCACAAAGTATCAAAATCTGGGAAAATAAGTGTGGCGAGATAAGGCAGAGGGCTGGGAGCAATTACTTGCATTTATTATTTCAGATGCATTCTCTTGTCCTTTATTTAGAGGAGGGGTAGGAAAAGTTTTGTAACAGCTTGCTATTAATTTATGGATTTGTATTAGCTGTGAAAAAGGATGCCATGACAGGAAGAGAGAGTTAATATGGAGACTAAAAATTAATCTGTAAGAACAAAGGGTAGATTGAGTGACGCAGAAATGAAATTGGGGATGTCAAGTTCACGATGGTACAATCCCAAAGGGAGAAGTATGAGGTACTTCTCAGTATGACTTTCTTGCTCATGAATATTGTACCTGTGTAAGGGCATTTTGCTTCCACCTTCCCTTCTCCCTCAGAAAACCCTCCAGTGATGAGATAGTTCCCATACTCCAGCAGAATGAGCACAGTGAATGTGCTGGGTATGTAGACACTGCTGTAATACTGTAATACATGCCTAATGCGGACATTGGGGTACAAAGCCACGGCTGCTCTGGCTGACAAGACACAGTGGAATGGGAGCAACAATCCACGTAAAAAGGCAACTTAAAATAGGATGGGGCAGTCTGCTGTCTTAATTGTTTTCACTAACAGGAGAAAATATTAAATGAAGGTCACAGTAAGAGGAAAAATGAGGCTAAACTGCACTGCTGCTGTCCTGAAGTACAAAGGCACGCTGGCAAAAACATTAAACTGTAAGATGGTCTGACAGGGCTTGCACTTTAAAAGGGAGTCCTCTAACATGGATGCACATTTTAAGATGGAAATACACTCGAGAGAATCTTGAGAAGGGCACGTAATTCCAACCTCGTGACCTGTAATTGCGCTCTTCAGAAATACCAAACCCTTAATGCAAAGTAAAAGTAAACTAATAGTAAAGTATGTGAGAATCTGATTCTGCAAATCAGAGGAAAAATTCATGGCCAGGGATGCTTCTACCTCTGGTTGAGCCACTGCCCATCACTATTTTCAATATTTCCTCCCTGCTTTTGGCATAGCATTGCTCCTCAGCCTCTCCTTCCCACCAAAAGTTATTTTCAGTCTCTTGACTGGAGTTTGAAATGCAGCATTTCTTGATGTGGGACCAGTGGGTGCTTCTCTCCTCCGCTCTCCCGTTCCAGTCAGCTGGCTGGACGACACCTGGATTTGGCAGATGGGTCTTTGCTGCTCCTGTCAGTGGTTGTTGAAGCACGTTTGCAGCTACTTTAAGACCCAGTTGCTTTCATGCTCCAGAAGCAGTCAGGAGACCGGTGTTCCCTCTCTCCATTCCTGTTGAGTGCCCTCAAAATGCGCTAGCAAAGTATCACTGCCTGGTTCGGTAAGTCAGCTGGTTGCTTCTTCTAGACATATGTCCCCAGTGCTACATTATTTTGTGCCATGTTTCCTTTTTCTTGACATCTGCTAAAGATATTTTTCCTTTATGCATGACACATGGGGGTAATTTTCTTCCATTTGCTAAGACCCCCCTCAGCATAACAGTGATTCTGTTTATTTTTTTGGCAGTATTTTTGATGTGGACTGAGTGGGGGCTTTTACTATGCGCAGTAGCATTGGATAGTATGTCAAAAAGGACTGCTTATTTGCCCTGATAAATATGCATGAGCTTTGGTAGACCAATGAAATCCTGGTGACAGTCAGCTAATTTTTTGGCATAGATGGATAGCAGTGTTTGCTCTAGCACAGCTCCAGAGAGTGCTGGCCACACTCACGATTGTAGCTGTGGAGAAATTTATAGAGGTGGCATCCTTAGCAGCTCACATGTAATGATTGTTCTCGTTTTTTGGTTTTTTTTGGTGAACAACTGATATTGTATGCTGCTTGACTCCATCGAAGAATTTTTTGCTTAATGCACAGAACTGCCATTTTTACTTTTTTATTAGTTGTGTGTCTGTCGCCCATGCAGACCTCAGTACGGCGTGTTCCCTACCCTCTACACAGCTACTTATTGTGTTCTCTGTGCCATTCACAGTGATGAGTTTAAATGTATGACTGCAACTATGTCAATCTCCCTTTAGCAGTGTTTCTGTTTTGGCTGTGCTTGTGCAGGACATTAACACTGCGTGTGTGCAGCAGAGCTGTGCAGCTCAGAGAAAACAGCCGAAAAGGCAGCACTGAAGAAACAAAACCTCACAAGAGCACTTGCAGCAGTCTCTGCGCCCATCACAGGATACAAAACAGCTACAGCAGATTAAAACCATATTGGACAGTTGCAAATTTACCACTATGGGGATGGGGAGGAGGGCTAAAAGGATGCCCCTTTATCAGCAGCAGTCCTTATGGTGCATGCCTTACAGCACATCGTGGCGGGGATGGGCTGTGGCACTGCACAAACCCAGGGATGCTGCTGCCAAAAGCAAGAGACAAGTTCCCACCTGACAGCTGCTTCATGGCAATTATCAAGTAGAAATGCTCCTGCCCCCAAGACAAATCTGAGATAGCTTATCCCACTTCCACTGAGGGCTGAAATTACCTCAAAATTACTCTTTATAGCTCTGTGATAAAAATATGCACCCAAACAGCTAATAAGTGGCTATATATTACCTGCTCCTTTATACTCAAAGTTAGTTGTTTGTGTGTTCTCACCCTGTATCCCTCCTACTGGGGACACGGGTGCTGCAGGGAAGCTCACAACACCTTCTGCTATGCTGAAAACTCTTCAATAACAGATAATTCCTCTTCTTTGCTACTCCCTAATACACTATTCTGGGATCACTCTTGAATTTTAAATGCCTGGATGGGGAAAAAACCTCTTGTATTGGATTCTGGTAAATGTAAGAGAAGCAATAATACTTCTCCTGAAGCTAGTACCCAGTGTTGGCATCACTGAACCCAGCTCTGCTGGACTAGTTCATTAAGTTTTCTTCACCAGAGCCTTCATGATGGGAGATCATCTGGGTAAAAAAAGGAAATCCAGAGCTGCGGGGCTGCTTGGAGATGCTGGAGACAAGCAACATTTTCAGGTCTCCCTGGCTCTGTTGGTCCCCCTGCAATGAATGATCCTTCCCACCTGTTTCCTAACACTTCAGTTCAGAAACTTTCTAATCAAATCATGCCAGGAAAGGGTCAGAGGAGACTGGGAGAAGAGGAGCAGATGCCAGTGTAGCGTGCGGTGGTGATATGGGATGGGAGATGTGCTAGCCCAGACCCCTGACAAGAGACAAGCCTGAGGAGAAATGCCCAGCTACTGCTTCTCCTCCTGCCCTCCCATCACACTAGGCAGCCTGCACACAAGCCTTGCTGAATGGTGAGAGGTTTCCAGCTCAAGGACCAGGGCCAAATCCAGCCCTGGCAGGTGTCATTATGAAACATCCGAATATGGGTTGCGGCTACCGACAGAGTAAGGAAACAGTGAATTCAGATTTAACAGGCAGTTAAACACTTGCCTGTGCATGCTAGTGAATGGAGAGATGTTCCTAGGAGTAATTTATAGAATAAAAGGCAGCTGGAAGTAAGCAAGGGTGTTTGGGGCTCTCCCTAGGAAGAAGTGTTTTCACCCTCTGTGAGCTGGCTAGCCAGTGCTGCCAGCAGCTGCTTGTTGCACATGCTTTGCTCCTGCACAGAGAAAGGGAGAGGAAGATGTGCTTTGCAGCTGTCCTGATGTCCCGCTGCTGAGTACTGACTCCTGCATCGGTAGCACTCTGGCAGAAGTGCTACTTATCCTGGCCGCGTATGCCTTGTGCCAAGACAGGATTTGCAATTTAGCATTTACTTTCATTTATTTTCTACCCCGAACTATCTGCTGGCCTTGCAATAACCAAATTTCTTAATCCTACAGGTGTTTGTTGGCCCACAGTTTATTCAGTCCCATTATGGAATGCATTTCTGTTATCCATGTACCTCTATTTCTGGCAACCTTATGGTGGCTCCTAAATGACTTTAAAGAAGCCGAAGCTGTTTAGCAGGGTTGACTTGTTCAGCCCTAAGCGCCACAAGATTGCTAAAATATGTTATCCTGCATGAAGTGTTTCATGTTTATGTATGCACTAAAGTGAATTTGCAAGCATTGTTCTAGGACCGCTAAGGACATGCCACTGTGACTGCAAATGGAAGGTCAAGGGGTCAAGGCTGCCTGCCACTAATCATGCTGAAGAGATCATGTTCAAGTGTTGAGAAAAAGGCTGTTGGACAAGTACAGAATCTTAAAGACATTTGCAGTATTGTGAGTGAATATATATTTACCATTAAGTTGATTGTTTGTTTCAGGATAATTCAATTTTGCTCACCTGAAGAAGATTATGAAGTTTTTTATGCCTCCTATGAAAATTATGGAAGAATCTCAATAATTTCTTTGTTGTTATCCTCCCCACCCCCACAAAAAAAAAGGAAAAAAGGGCACTTTGAGTGCAGATAAAATGTTTCTTTTTGCAGTTTTTTATTTCCATCAGAAATGGAAATCCATTTGCTAATGTATTTTCTGTGCATTTTAAAATATTGAATAGTCCCCTTATGAGAAAGAAGGATAAATACCTACATAAGATATGCATTCACATGTGCACACATCGCTAATATGATAACCAGATTTCCTTATAATGTGCACTTGCACATGTTACATCATCTGTAGCATTTTTCTTGTAGAAGTGGTGGTGAGAAACTGAAATGATAACCTTTTTCTTTTCTACTTTGGGATTTTACATCTTATAAGCTTATTCTTCTTGGAGAAAAATTGCTGAAGGACTGGCATGAAGAACCTTTTATAATATGAGTATTTAATATTTAAAGGTTAAAAGTGTGCAAGATAGATATACATTAAAAAGGTGATTGACAAAAATATTCTTCATTGGGTTACACACAGGTTGTAACCTTGAGTTGCTTGAAAACAAATGCTATCCTACTGTCTATAAGTAAATAGGAGGAATATGCCCTTTCTTACCCTGCAGGGATAGTGCGACTAACAAAGCCATTCAGAATCACTGAGCATTTAAAACATTTCTACAAAAGGGAGTTACAGCACTATCATCCTTCCTTCCAGGAGCTAATAAAACAGACTACATGTTAAATCCTAACACATCTCCTGCACTCTCAAGAGAAGAACAAAACCAAGCTGCTGTCAGGATTATAAAGGCTGATGGGTTGTTATGTGCTGGATAACTCAGGCTCTTGCTGACCTTACTTACACTGAGGGGCAATATCTTTTGCAAGGCTGAACTACTTCTAAACACTTTTTCCACTGAATTAAATATACACATGATTTCCCAGGCAGGCTTCCTATGAAATACTTTATTACAGATACTTAATTTCTCAGCGGAAAACCCTGTGCTGCAGTCACAGCACCACACAACACCTTCGTGTTATAAAGTGGAATTTCTGTCATGTGAGACTTGGTGCCAAACCTTTGCTTAAGTCTGTCTATTGGATGGTGCTTCTCCTTCAAATCACACAGCATAAATCGGTGACCTTTTGTAGTACCACTGCCCATCTGGGGATCAAGGCTGAAGTTTCCTTTCGGCATGTAAAGCTGCAAAAATGAGCATTTATTTCACTATAAAACACTGACTAGGCAGCAAAGGCTTCACAGACAAGGGATCATGTCGAGTTCATGGCAAGAAGGGAATACATTGACATTGCAGGACCTTTTTGAGAAGTTCAAACAATGAAACCCCTTAAGCTAGCCTTATCTTTTGCACTGGAATAAGTGATGTCTCCTGGCCTTATCTTTCCATTTTCCCTGAGCTCCATTAGTTTTCTCACAGACACTCTAAAGACAGCTCATAGCTCCTTTCCTCCCTGGATCTTTACATGCAGTCTCCACTGTCAAAGTGCGTCTGTCTCTCACCTCACTTTCAACCTTCTGCGTGTCCCTCTTGGCCTTCTGCCTCCTGCTACCACTGCCTGCTTGAGATCATACCTAATATACCCTGGGCTATTTTGGTCTTTTTTTCCTCTGTTGCTTTCATGCCCTAATTTCCCTTTTTCGATCCT
The DNA here is from genome assembly GCF_000699145.1 of Aptenodytes forsteri. Classification (NCBI taxonomy): domain Eukaryota; kingdom Metazoa; phylum Chordata; class Aves; order Sphenisciformes; family Spheniscidae; genus Aptenodytes; species Aptenodytes forsteri. Next base: position 3,007,838 of record NW_008794890.1, on the reverse strand, counting down.
TGTTTCCTCTTGACTGCTTCTGGCTTCTTGAATCTCGCCCTTTTCACCAGTGTGAACATTTCACCCAACTCTGTCTACACTGAAAATAAATAAATTTACAATGTTTCTTTTATATTCAAGGAAGCCTGGATGAGTGCAATTGCACCGCATATTACTTTGTGTGTATATAAATGTAATATAATGCACTGAGGCACTGTACTATGAAATAATTTGTGGACTAGCTCTCATGCAGTGTAGAGGAACGTTTCCTTTAGTTTCAGAAAGTGCAGTTTAGCATAGAAAAGTCAGTATCTTGCATGCTAGGGCTTCCCTGTGATCACCTGGTTCCTTCCCCAGCAAAATGAGAGAGGAGCAAGGTCATCATAACCTCTTGAAATCTCCTAAACCCCTATAATGAGTTGTTTTAGTGTGCTGACCCTTAGGGTGGTCATAGTGAAGGCATAATTATGCAATAGAAAAGTACATGGAAGAAAAAGAAACATCTGTATGGATATACTGCAGAAAGAAAGTGATGTTGCCCTGGCATGCTGAAAATACTGATGAACAGGCTTTAGTCATAGTTAAGGGATTACCATATTCAATAGAGCTGTGAAAACATTTTGAATAGACTCCAAGGAGAATATTGTATATTTAAAGTAGAAGTATACTGCAGATACAGGATCTAGCAATGTTTGACTGAAATGGAATAGGCTTAGCTGCTCAGAACACAGAAAGTCTCTATGGCCATTAATCTGCAAACGCACAGCTGTTTCCCCGTGTGAAATAATCACACAATATAAAAACCAAAAATGCTCTACATTGAATACATGGCTTTTTAGTAAGCGAGTATGTCACCAGTCGGGAAGCACAAATACTCCCGATTTGCCATCATCCTACCAAATCACTTTTTGCATGCCTCCTACTTGCACTGTTATGTTGAATTTATTGCTGATTTCCCCCGAGACCTAATTAGATGATAGTGAAAAGTGTTCTTTTTTTGCCCTTATCTGAAGGTGCCGGTTCTTTCCTCTCATCACCTTCTCTTCTCTCATCTGGGAATACTTTCTTCCTTTTCCCACCTATTTGCAAGTATTCAGCTCTGCAGTGAAGTGTTGGCAACTCCCAAAATACTGTATGCACCTGTTCTTGGAACTTTTGATAACCTAAAGAGCTCTATTTTTTTGTGCTGATAATGTGTTGTTTGAAAGTTTTGCTTTTTAGTTTTTAGCCCTTACGTGTGCTGAAAAGAAAACCCATGAAAATGTAAACTTTATAGATTCAAAACTGGGTAGCATGAATTCAGAGACTCTAACTGCTCTCTCATCTGAGTCTTGGGATGATGTGGTTTCTCACATGCTTGAAACTGTTAATGCAGAACAAGTGACATACTGGTAAAGTGCAGGGAATGCAAACTGCTTTCCATGTGACAGCTTGCACTAATCAACACAAGTCACATCCTTCTCAAGGAGCCCTTCCTCCTCTCAACAGCTGTGTGTGCCAGTGTTATGGAGGTGTATCCCTGACATGGCCATTTGTTGTCTCATCAGCAAAGACTACGCTTTCTTCCCTTTCAGTTGGTAGGTAAACAGGGTAGGTGAAAGATGTTTCACCCCTTGCCTAATAAAATCTAGTACCCTAGCTTGTCTCAGGTTTTCCAGCAGTTGGTAGTAGTTGTCCTTCCATGAGGTGATACAGAGAATTAAATATAAAATGGGGATCTCTCATACGTAATTAGCTCAGATCTTTTGTTTTTTCTTACTGTTTATTGTACCTCTGCTGCAGGCTTGTAGGTGGCTTTTTTTTCTTGCTTAAGCCTTTTCAGCATTGAATTATGATCGGTAGCTCTTCAAAGATGTGGAGCTCTAGTTGTCTGCAGAGTGTTACCATTTCTTCCAGCCACCGCAGCCAGCCAAGTGAGCACACCCAGTGTGTCAGGAGGCCTGTTCTTGCGTCAGGGTAGATATTTTACGGCTTTCTGCAATGGCGACAGTTTTCTTTCATTCACAGGGCTACTGAGGAAAAGCTTTGAAAAGGGTGCACTAGTCTGGGCCATTCAGTAGGCTTACAGGGCTATCATCCTCTGCTTGACTATCACTCTTTAGTTCGACTTGGCCTCCTTTCTATAAAGGGCAAATGATGAGGTATGTGAAATATATTGCAAGTAGTTTAGCCTTGTGGTCTGGGCCTGGGTTCAAGATCATGAGAGACATTTTCGTTGATCTCCTGGGAAACAGCCTGCTCCCGAGAATGTGGATGTTGGAAGATGAGGGTCTGCAAAATTAAGGAGATAAAGAAGGCTGGGACAGACAATAGAGAAGGCAAGAACTCAATACTGAGTCTGTATGGTAAGTGGAAAGTCTAGATGGCAAATGCTTTTACACACAAATACTAAATTTTTCCAGCGAAAGAAAGAACAATTTAGCATGAGAGTAGCAGCTGGTGTCTCCCACTTCTAAGTGAAAAGAATTATTTTTTTCTTCTCTTGTCTGGAGGAGACAAGAGCTGAGACTGTGTGGAGTGCAAGGGATGCCTGTCTTTTGTTGTAACTACAAGTATTTAAAGAAAGACAAGTGAGCCCTACTTATAGGATACTGTTTAACTTACAAGCCTGCTGATCCTCTTCAGACAGGAGTAAAGGGAATGCTTTTACTTTATGGCTTTCTTTCAGTTTATAAACCTTGTATACATAAGTGATGATAATTGGGAAGAAAACCACTGTACACATTTGAGAGCTTTAAAAGAATCCAGAAACTGAAGTTTCTTTATGAAGAACTGATCAAGTATTTTGTAAGTGGGGAGAAACAGAAACACCGAGGTTTGCAATTGTTTCTCTAGCTGTGGTTTTCTGTCTCAAGAATTTACACAGCAGTAGTTCTTTCAGTTGGGGAGTACAAACACATATGTGAAAGCAAACAAAGGTGACTGAATCCCAGAATAAGAAAGCTGTCTTTTTGGTTTTTTAACTGGCTGCATGCATAAAATGAACACATTTTTAACATGTACTGTAATGTGTCAATAAGCTTTATGCTGACTTCGTGGAGCGTTGGCTCTTAATCATGCAGATGAGGGTATGCATTGTGGATAATAGTCTTCGTGAAACTGATGTGGGAGTTGTACTATTAAGGGTGCCTTCAGTGCTATGATGGTGTCATATATATTTGTAAATGCTCATACTTGTTTGGTTTTCTTTGTGCTTGACCTTATTTCCCTTAACTTTAAGCTGATGGGAATTTTTCCAGTTGAAAGGAGGTAGATTGCAAATAAGCGCGTCTGTTTTCAGATTTAAAATTAAATAAGTAAAAGTAGAAAGTAACCTGTCATCAAATGAGAGCAAGGTTCAGTCATGTCTAATACAGAAAAGAAAAAAACATAGTGTTTTTCTTCTGCTGAGCCTACTGGTGAAAGACCTATAGGAGACTCTGGATTTATGGCAGTCACATGTGTTTAGTGTTTGGGTGACCTGGGCAGTTGGCAGGAGGGAGCAGATCAATACATCGTTAATGTAATGAAAAATACTGACTGTCTGCTAGTGTCAGCTTGGGAGCATACAATATTAATTAAATGCAATTAAATGGTAAGGCTATGTTCTGTTGGCATGTAAGAAATCCTTCCTCCCCTTCTATTTCCGTGTGTTGGAAGTGTGCCAAATGGTTATCTCCAACAAGCAAAGCTGTGATTTCTTCTTGCTGTTTAAGCATGACTTTGATGGAAGTGAGTAGCAACAAGAAAAAATTCTTAAGTATCAGCGTCAAAAGTGAGGAAGGATGTCTATTTTAACCAAAAATGAGAGAATGATGGTTAGGTGGATTATAAGGATGGCTTGTTAAAATTTCCTAATAGGAAAAAACTTGAGTCTGAAGGGGAGTTAGAGAAGGTCCAGCCTTTCCAGAATACAGATAAAATTGCCCATTGGATGTGTTATGGAGGAATCAGGTATACCTCTAGAAAGTGTTTTCGTCATATGCTTGCTGGTTGTACCCGACTGTCAAATGGTATTGGAAGATTATGCAATTTCATTAAAACAAGCTTGTTATCAATTGTTTGTGGATAGTGTAGGTTTAGATAATATTCCTCCTTTTAGATGACAAGGGTCTCTCCTCACTCTGGGACATTTGACTTGTGAAGAGCAGTATAGGGTGACTTTAAAAATAGCCACACAACCCTAACAAATGCAAAAGCATTGAGAAATAATTCAAAGACTGAACGGTACTACATGAGATCCTAAAAACCCCCCATGTCTTGAAGATGCGGTGTGTCATTGTATCAGGCGTTTTACAAACTAAAGAAATCAGTTTGACTTGCCTGATTTCCTTTGGTATTTTGATAAATATTTCAAGATCCAATTATTTTTAATAAAAGATAGACACTCAAGAGACAACTTTAACTGCACATGGAGATCCATGCTAAACCTTGTAAATTAGAGAGGGAGTTGTCAAATTTTTATCATCTTTCTTCTTCTAAATTATTAATATGTAATTTTATAAAGGCGAGTAATCCTCATGGACTTAAACGCTTTGTTGCATTGGAAGCCTGAAAATGTCGCCTTCTCCTCGTGAACCGGCGCATGGAGTACGGTGAGGGGTGGGACAGGCGGTGAGGAGGAAGGTGAATCGCTGATCCCAGCCCAGCGCCCCCCTGGCTGCCTCACCCGGTCCGGGGCCCGCCTCAAGCGCCCCAGCCAGCCGCCGCTGCGCGCTCCCCCCGCCCCCGCGGGCCAGCGGCCCTGAGG
>NW_008794890.1:2988483-3002969 GCF_000699145.1 Aptenodytes forsteri | reverse complement strand
CTGAGAAGAGAGGTGAGCGCCGCCGTCGCCGCCCGGGGCTTGTCTCGGCAGGGAAACAGAGGAGTGCCTGGTGCGTCCCTCTAGCCCGGCGGCACCCGCCCCCACGTCCCGAGAGGTGATGGGCCGGCACGGCCCCTTGGTGCCACGGTTCATCTGCCCGAGGCAGAGGGTGGGAAGATGGCGTCGGGCAGGAAGATGGTGTCGTTTGAAAAGATGGTGGCCGCTGAGCGGGGAGGCGCCAGAGCTGCCAGCTGTCTACCACTGGCAGCTTTTTCAGTGAGGTGGCTCTGAGCACCGGGAACAAACCTGATGTACTGCTTCATTTTTCATCCAGCAGGTTGGCACTGGTGTATTTATGTTACATTTTCCCCCTCAGATGCAGAAAGGAGATATAATCACCCCAGCGCTTTAATATTCCTACAAGCTAAATAGGGTGACCAGCCTTCTCAGCCAAAGGCCAGCCAGCAGAGATAGGGAAGCTTGGCCATTAAAATAGGCAACGTCACTCTTTGTTTTAGGATGCATTGGCTTTCTTCCACACTGGGAAAGGTAACACTGTATTTTTGCTGTACCTTCATCATGTGGGCTCAGGACAGTGGTGGTGGCTGCAGCCTGCCTCAGCTGTCCTGGTCTGGGGGCACACGGCAGCCCCACCTTGCTGTGGGTGAAGACGGCAACTCCTCTTCTAGCATCTGTATGGCGTCGGGTGTTGGCCTCCTTCCTCAGAGAACTGGAGCATGTTGCCAGGAGACCATCAGCCGTATCCAAACGCCCAACTGCTGGCACCTTGGGGAGCTGTGGTGCACTCCTATAGCTGCCATAGTGCGCTAGATAGCTGTGACAGCGTACTATAGTAGCTCTCCTACCCAGCAGTCTGGGATGTGGCTCTGATTTCATCCCCAAATCTGTCCGGTGGGGAGAGAGTGTCCATCCTGATGTGGTCTTTATGTCTTTCTCGATTTTTCTCTGAAAAATGCCTTCATCAGTAACCTGTTTCTCACAAACATCTGAAAAAGCAAACCTGCGGTTTTCTAAAATGATTCCTGTAAAAAGTAAAAACATCCATGGTACATTCACTGAACTACAATATTGGGGAAAAATGTCTTCAGATATCACTGTACTATTTTTTGTATATATAATACACACAATTTTATAATTACAATTTTAGGTAACTTTTCTAGTATTTAAAGCACATATGGCATAAGCATAATTCAAACTGTTGTTAATAAAAATCTATTGGAGAATTCCTACTCAAAGTGATTGTTTGTTAAAACAAGGGCATTGATGAGATTTTTTCAAGGAGTCTAAAAGAAATAGGCAACAGCTGTATAAAACTTGAGGGGGTTGTGGCTCTTGCAGTCCCTCAGGTCCCTTTGGAAGACCCACTCTTCGTTTACTTATTGTACTGTTGGCACAATAAAAGCCAGCAAAATTTAAGTTCTCTGTCAGTTTGTCACTGAAGATAATGGAAGGGGAGGATGAACTTGAGTAATTGTGATAGAGGAGTGATCTGCTTATTTTGTATAGTAATGAGATACAGCTGAAAAGAGCTTATGTTCCATATTAGCATGCAGGAAGGTATGGAATGCAAAGCAGCTCTGGTAAAATAAATGACTTAAAAAGCCTGACAGCAAATAATTATTAACTGTTGTGCTCAATAGCACAATAACAATGCTCTTTTAGAAACTTTCTTATCTTGGTGATATAGTTGGTAATAGTTCTGAAAATAGCTGGTGTATCACAGCCAGGAAAGTACGGCTTTCAGAACAGAGACACATGAAAGCAAGGGATCAATATATACTTTGAGGAGCTTTACTTCAGTGTGCTTTTTTTTTTATGCTAGGTAAACAGATGAGATCTGAGGCCAGATGATAGTCAGCGAATAGTTGGGGAGGCAGCTAAAGAGATTTAAATATGCTTTACTTTCAGCTTGACTCTTCAGATGTGGCTCAAACTTCAGCAAGCTCTGAGGGTTGCAGGCTGTTCCGGTAGTTTCCTGAGGCTTGTTCCTCCCATTCATTGCTGCATAGAGCACTCTTGATTTTCTTTCTTGTCCAGGTAATTTAATATAAGGAAGGTATGGGCTATTAACAGACAAGAACTGTAGAATGTTGAAAATGATGGTTATAGTGTACCTGCAGTAAAGGAGTAAAGAAATTTGGTGTAACTAATGCAAAACTCATGTCTTGAGGAGAATAGGCTATATTGAAGAAACAGTTGTTTTCCTATTATATTATAGTCTGGCTTTTAAAGTAACACTACTTAAAGCCAAAATAGCACCTACTAAACCAGTGACTGCATGCATGACTGGCAGTTGCCAAACAGTAATTCTAAGGGGAAGAATCATTATCCACTGGGAGTTTGTGCATGGATGACTAATTCAGGCTTCCTTTGTTTCAAATGTCTGGTCAAGTTTCACTTCTGTTCTTCACTGCTTTCCTACCTCCCCCACGTTTATGTTCTCCTCCCATCATGTTTCCCTAGCATGGATTCCTGCTTAGTGCCTGGTAGGAATGACTTTTAACAGAAAATGAAGTCGCTACAAAGCAGAAACTTTCTCAAGGGAAAATATTGCCACATATTTCATTTGACCGAAAATATTTTTGCCCAATCTGAAAAACTGATGTAAAATATTTTGCTTTATTGAATTGACATGAAGTGTTTGTGTGTGTTGAGGTATAAGAATTGGGTTAAAAAACCTCAAACATTAAAATGTAGTTCTGTAGATCTTTACCACGTAGGAAATGCACCCTTCCTCTCACTCTTTCTCCTGTGAGCTGAAATCCTAGAAGGATTACATTTCCTGAAATGCAATGTGGTCCCAAGAAGGCGATGGTAAATTAGGGAAGTTGTGTTACTCTTGTCTCGGGAAAGACGTAGCCCAGCCAGGGAGAATGGTGGTGTTCGGCCTCCTGACTTTACTCCTAAGAACATCATCAGATTTTCTGAATGTTATAGGCTTTGTCACCCTTACCCCACAGGAATCCAAAACATTATTGCCAAAGTTGAGAAAGCATTTAGGAGAAGTCAGAAGAGACATGTACAATGTTCCAGGTTAAAGCAGGAAGAATAACTTGCAGAAAAACAAGATGGGGAACACTGAGAGAGTTCTGCAGGAAAGAAGCAAGGTAAACACAGGTCAATAATGTCACTTTGTTATAAAAAGAGATAACCATTGTACTAGGATATAATGTAACAGGAGTATTTCCTGTAAGAAGCACAGAAACGATCCTTTTGGTCTCCTTAGCACTGGGAAGACTAAGAACTACTGTATCTAGTCATAGACATACCTTAAGAAAAACATGAATCAGATGAAATTTTTCCAGAAGAGAGCAGCAGAACTGTGGAAAGTGCAGGAAACGTGAGCAGCATTTCCTCACAGAAGGAACTGAGTTACACAGTCTAGAGAAGAGAACATGTAGTGTAAGAACAACTGTAATGGGTCACAGCTTGTCCAGTGAACTCTTTTTAATGGTGGCCCACAGCAGAAGCCTAGGGAGGAGTGTAGAAACTGGGCAAGAGTAATTTGGTACTTTTTCAGAATACTGTGAAAGCTGGCAATGCATCTGGAGCCATGGCGCATCATTTTCTTGAGCCAGTGGTGGTGGCTGACTAAAGGGCTGTAGCAGTCTTCAGACATGTGGTACTGCTGCGGATAGGAAAGAAATACCCTGCTATTCATAATCGCTCAGTGGATGTGAAGTTGCAGGTGTAAATTTTATCACAGGAGGTACGGGTAAGTGTTCAGAACAACTACGCAAGCTAGAGATAGTGAAGTACTAGCAGGGATTGCCAGGCAGAGTATACAGCCTCTATCCTCAGTCACTTTTTAAAATATTAGCCAAACCAAGTCTTCTTGGTGCAGGTACATCCTGGAATAGGGGCTGGAGTAGATTATCTGTCATTTGCTCTTCCCTCTTTTGACCACTCATCAACAATTCTGTTACTCTTCTGCAGCTCTAATTTTAGCAAAGACTCTTTTGTGCGGTATCAGTCTCATACTGTTCATGTGTCTGTTAATGTGCTTTCCACGTACAGACATTGTTCGATAGTAGTACTTGTTCTGCCTAATTTTCCTTTGATTAAGAGAATGAAAATGAAAAGAAAAAGGACATCAGTGCTCAGTACACTAATATCTCTTTGTCAGATGCCTGAAAACTGTTAATGAAATGTTGAAAATACTCTTTTCAAGTATCGAGTGTTCTTGTAAATTAAAATGGCAGTTACTTTATTCTGTTCAGTCAACTATGGAGATACGTCTAAACCATAGGGTGTAGAACTAAGTCAAGGCTTTGATCGCTGCATGTCTCCGGAGAATTCAAGTGCTTGTTAACTTCAGCTCATCTCCTGTGTGTAGTTGTAATATTTCCTGTCGTCTTGGTTATTTATTTGTAGCCTGTGTATCTATGGTGGTTAGGTGCTTGGGCATCTGCATCTTTGTGCTTCTGTAAATCTGATTGTTTTTATTCTTTTCGATCAGATGCAGAGGGTCATGGTGGTATGTGTGCCATACAATAGCGCGCCTTCCACCAGTATTCGTGGGAATGCTGGCTGTTGATGTTAGCGATAGAGGTAGCTAAGAAAAGGACTCCTTTGCTCAGCTGTTACGAGCTTGTTTCTTTATGTTGAAGTCCTAGAATTGATTCTACCAAATCGTCATAATTTCTCTATAAATTTAGTCACAAAAGTATGTCAGAGGAACAGCCATGTGGTGTATTTGGTATTCTGAAGTTAATGTTCTGCATTTTATCTGATTCAAATTCTTAGACATATAGGAAAAAAAATCGACATAGTAAGATGTATAGAAAAAAAGAAGAAATGATGTTTCAAATGCTACTGTAGTCTGTAATCAATTGGAATGTATTTAAATGCAGCAGCTAAAGAGAGGTGTTCTGAAAAGATGCTTTGCCTCCTCTGTCTTGACAGTCTTGATCATAAGTGCTTTGTGTTAATGCTTGATAGTTCTGGGACCAGGATGCTATCTAATGTATCCTCTAACTGCTGGTGTAATGGGAAGTGTGTGTTCCCTTGGCATCTGCTGCCAGATGTTGGCAAGCACTCAGGGACTGAGTCCATAACCTTGTTCCTCACTGTTTGGGCATGCTGCCACTAGTATATGCTGCCAACTTGTACAGTTTTCAGGCCGACTGAGAGTAGTACTTTGTTTTTGAATATTTTTAGTTTGCTACTGTTTTCACTTACCCACAGATGCCTAACAGACCAATGTCATGACACTAGGAGGGATGTTCTTAGGTTGATGCTATTGCTTACATGTTAGGACTTCTTTTCCTCTCCACCTTCCTAAACTGCTGTTTAAATAAGATGCCTGTGTTTGTCTGACAGATTCCCTGAAGAAGCAGTAGATCTTTTTGAGATACCAGTCTACTCAGACCTTTCTGCAAGGATTTGAGGGCTAATGAAACTTTGAGGAAACTCCAGTCTGCATTCCTCCTCTGTACCCTAAATGACACACTGAATCTTCAGGCTGGTATGGCGAGTTCATTCATTCCTGCTTCCTACCAACTTAGGAGGAAGGATAAAAGTTGGTCTCCTTGTATTGTTCTCCTCCCCACAGGCTGTCGTTGGAGATGGAAACTTCCTGCTGCCATCTTCCCTTTCCTCGTTTATCTTGCTACTTTTTTCATAATGACTGAATATGCTTATTCCTTCTCTTTCACCTCCCAGAAGTTCCCTTGAAATGCTCCTTGAGTCTTGTGAATGGAACAAGTAGGGAATTCCATTCCATCTTTGTTCCCTGTGATTGGAACTAAGGAGAATTAAGTATCACAGGAGAGACGATGACAGTCTTTGTGTGCTATCAGTTATAAGCCTGATCTTTACTGAGGATTTTTGTAAAGCTTAAGTTGTCTTTTGCCATTGGGTATGATTTGGAAATGTATATAGCAACAATGGCTGTAACGCAGTAATGCAAAAGGTTAGAAAAGCATAAGCTTCAACACAACAGGATTTAGGTTTCCTTCTAGATAATAAGGTTTGTAATGTACATAATAAGTTTTCAATTGTACCTCAGCTACCTCTGTTGATTTATTGGTAGGGAGTAAGGAAAAGCTGCTGTCTGAATTTTAGCATTCATTTCATGCAGCTAAGTACTTAGATTTGGGATGTATGACTATTCTCACAATATATTTATACTTTGATAAGATTCTATGAAATGCAGATGAACATTTCTTTAAAGAAAAGTGTTTCAAATCAAACTTTCTTATCTGATAATCCAGAGTTGATGTCTTATTTTTACCACTCTAAGTCTGAAATTCAGCTTCTTTGTAGTACAGTGAAATCATGGTCATTCTAAGATTACTCCAAAGCATCCGGTTGGCTTTTAGGGAAAATCAAGCATTGCTTTTATTTTCTGCTCATCAGATAAAATCCCTTGCTCTTGTCTATCATTACTAGCAAAGGCTAATCAGAAGAGTTTTATACTTTTGGTGGTGGGGGAAAGACTGCAGATAAAAAAATGAGGGAGTTAACTCAAAACGTTTGGTTTTGTCTATGCACAGGTATTTTCCTTTTAAATGTGTGCCACTTGAGAACAGAACTGTAGTTGTTTTTTTGTTTTTAGAAGAAGCATGAATAAAGAGTATTTCTCTACTGTAGAATTTTGAGTTGGGTTGCTTTTTGACGACAGTACTTATTTCTCCTTGATTTAAGAACTCTTAGGGCTACTTAGTGATAGAAGTGAATTCCAGAAAATTTTGAAAAAGATTAACATAATATTTGCATGTAATAAAAGGTAACTGATGGGAAATAAAATTCTTTCACCTTGATGAGAAGTGCAGGCTTTTGAGGTAAGTATTGAGAGTTAAGCAACTCCATCTCTCAAGGCTGGTTGGATGTTCATGTAGATGAACTTAAAACAGCACTTTCCACCTTAGTTTGAGCTTGAGTTTATAAATATTTTTCCTCTCAGTGCAGGCATTGCTGTCATTATCCATGTTTTACACCCTCATAACTTGATTACTAGTTGTGGCTATATCTTAAATCAATCTAGAAACTTCGGCTGGTGCAGAACGTACTGAATAATGAAGCTGGAGCATGGCAGAATTTAATGTTCTTGGCTCTATTTTAAGTGAATTCCGTGGTAATTCTAGAGGGTAGCAGGTGAGTGTTAGTAGTGACAAATGCTTTTCTTGTCGAACGCTATGGATAGTAACAAGGCAGGCTTCCCTACACAGCCCTGACAGTCTGACTTACGGGATCTTACGGGATGGGGAAGATATCACTTTGCTTGTGCACAAAATCCTCGTCTTTTCTGTGTTGGTAAGACTTTCCAACAGAGGCAGTAAATGAGCTGAGCACGTGTATCTCATAGAAACTAGACTAAAGTCCTTTAATGCCCACAGGGAATGGAACAGGCTTCACTGTTTATGGTCTTAGTAGAAATTCCACATTGGCCAATGGCAGGAGATGCAGTTTCTCCACTTTTAAGATGAAAGATTGGTTTGCGTCTGGCTTCAATTTAAAGTTAAAGCTCCAGGGAGACTATATATTTGAATCCTTATTCTTTGCCCTGCTAATCCATCCCCTCCAGTGATACCTAAAAGCTCTACTTCTACTTTATTTTGTCTCCCTTTCTATAGAAGATGTCTGTGCAACAATCATTCCTTCTCAACGTATCCTGGGAATATTGTCTTCCAAATGGAAAACAAGAGAGTTTGCATGCACAGAGATTTGCATCCTGTCCTTAGTAGTCTGCTGCAGTTTTTGTTAAAAAAATTTATCATCATGTGTGCCTAGGATGTGGGAGACCGAAATTCATGCATGTGATTTGAAGCAATCTCCTGAATTCGGGCCTGATACTGGCTAATGGCTAGTTTGGAATAAGCATGCTTTTTTTCCTTCATGAATCTTGCTACAAGGCGGCGATCTGCTTTCATGCTTCAGCATGTCAGCATCCTTCAAGGAACAGATTTGTTATATTTCCATCAGCCATGGCTTTGCTTTTTTAGGGATATTTGTTAGGATGGAAAGCATGCAGAGAATTGGAGCAGGTGTCTTAGCTTAGTGGAGAAGAACTGTGAGATCTCTGGGAACTGCAGGTGATCTGAGTCTAGATTTCACTTTTTTCCTATCACCTTTTATGTGAGCAGACTGACATTATGCTGCCAGTGCCTATGCCTCCAGGGTTGCAGAGAAATGGTTTATTACCACCTACTAAATGATAGTTCTGGTTTTGTAACAACTAATTTTAGTATATTGGACTCCCATCAAAGTCTTTATGCAAGGTTAAGGTTCCTAATTAATGAGGTCTAAGGAGACTACAGTTAGAAGTTGTGTACCAGAAAGCAAAGGAGAAATAGAGAAATTAGTTATGAAGTACAAATTGTATGCAGGAGTTGCAATATACGGCCAAGCTTATTCCCTGACTTGGTAATTAATGTACTTGCATATGTCATGCTGTAGCTTGCTACACAACAGATACATGGAGTAAGCAGAGTGCACAGAACAAAGTTTAATTTAGGAAGGTATATTGCATGGATAAGGTACTTCGTGTTAGCTGCACAGGTTACCTCTCAATTGCTGTTGTAAGAATTTGTAGAAGCTGCTTTGAATGTCTTAGAAGGTTTTGTTTGTAAAAAAGAGTCTGAGTAAATGGCCATCTTGTATAATGGCTCCTGAGAGATTTAGCAGCACGTCCCCAAGTTTCCTTAGTTTATATCCTTTCTAGGACTGCTTGTCTTTTCATGTAATTCAGTGATCCAGTCTGCCTCATTTGCTACATCCCTACAGGATCAGCCTCTGCCTAAAGGGAGCTCATCTTGTTTGAGGCACTGAGGGTGGTAGCAGGCACTGCTGTGTCTGAAGGTGCTGCTCCTGTCGGCTTAGAAACAAACACAACCTTACTTATCTTTTATTGTATGCTAAAACTACAGATTCTAAATATTTTTTTTAAAGAGGGGAAAAAAACAGTATCTGATACAAAACTTCCTATGTTTTTTGAAAATAAAATCTAATGCAGGAAAACGGCCTTTGCCCTGTGATGTGGTAACAAGAAATACTGAATTGACAATACAGATTGTCTGCTGGTTCAAAGCCAGTACTGGTTTCCAGAAGGGTCATTGCTCAGCCTTTTAATCTTGCTGGAGAACTCTCCAGCATGCCAGGAAGTGAGGAATATTATTTACATAGCAGCAGCACCAGAGGCTTCCAGGCGGAGGTGAAAGTGGTGTTGTTCTGGATGCTGTGGTAACTGGGAACAAATACCCAGTGTTCCCCAGAGAACTTGTAATTTAGGGCTTTTGGAAAAGTTACAGCAGACATCCAAGAATTCTTGGAGCCAAATGTAACGCTAGATCCTTGTGAGTCAAAGTATGCCTTTTAGTAGAGATGCTCTGATGTGAGCTTTCCTGAATAAAATGCATTCAGAGTGGTTCTTGAAGCTGCTGGAGTGATCTCTGTGCATGCACTGGCCATGTTGAGAAAACAATGTGCAGTATACATCCATTCAGTGTGAGATAAAAAAGGGTAAAGCCTAGAAGAGAGAAAAATGGCAAGTGGCAAAGCAGCAAATGATAAAAAGCTAAACTAAAATGTATTCCTGAGAAGCACTGGATAGATTATTTTTCACAAGTGAAACAATCCTTTTTGTGAATAGGGGACACCATTCCAGCCTATTATTGTGTCCCCCATCTGTGATTTAGTAAGTGTTTTCCATCTTATTTCTGTGACTGATCGGAACTTAAATAAACAGGAAGACATATTAAGTGGTGGAAGGGCTGGATCTTTTCACAGAAAAAGCAATTAAGGTGGGTCACGATGGAGTGACTTCCCTTCTCCTAAGGGAAGGGCAGAGATGACTTAGATCATAAGCATTCATTATGTTTCAATAGAGTTCAGTCTCAATGTGAGTGGAGTAAATGTTCACCATATGAAATCTGTTGGCCTTCACCTGTAGGTTTGAAGTCAACACTAATGATTCTGTTGCATATATATTTTTCCAGAGAGAAATATTGTTTATGTAGGAGATGGTTTTAAGATCCTTTGCCACTTGAAGCCAAACTTTCATAGTTGAGTTTCCACTGGTACTGAAATAAAACTGTTGAAGACCATAGGTCAAATATCACAATAACTGTATAGGCAATTCTTGGGAGAATTTACTGCAGGAAAACATGGAGCTTTGTATTCTTTACACAGGTTTTCCTCTTACCTGGTGACCCAGGTAGGAGCAGCAATTCTGTACAAATAGTCACTACTGTGCTTCCACCTTTGCTTCTTCAGAAGGGAATCTGATTAAACATGATGCTGCTTGTACGCATGAGGATTCCTGAGATAAACACTGGGCAGAAAGGGTTTAGCATGCAGCAAAATCCCACTGAACACTGTGGCTGAGTGGGGCATGGGCTGTATTGCATCTTGTAGTACCAGAATTCTGTAAAGCAAACACAATTCAGAAAAGTGGTTTGTTTTTTTTTTTAAGCTTCTAGAGGATATTAAAAAGACTAGAGAGTAAATTAAAAACTAATCTTTTTAGTGTTAGCTTACTAGTTTTAATGTTACCCTCTGGTTAGCTCTGGTCATGCTATTAGCCTATAATTCTGGAAGCTGAGAGTCCTGTGTGCTTGTTCTATTTCTGTAGCTGCCTTTGTTTTTTTTTTTTTTTTTTATTTCTTGCAGCCAGGAGATAAGAATTCATTAACTCCTTCTCATCTCAACACCTACCTTTCAGGCTTTGTTCTTAATAGTCTTTAATAGTTCTGGGAGCAGTTGTTCCTTTCCATTTGTTTTCCCTTTTTCTACTGCAATAAGTATGCCCAATTAATATTGATCAACTTCCCGAATTATGACTCATATTTACTGGAAAAATCTCTCTCTTTTTAGTAAGGAAATGAGATCTATCAGTGGTCTAAGTACAATTCAGAAAATTAACCTTGCAAATCCAGCAGTAACCTTTGTGCATCATTGAACTTTCAGCAGTGGAATATAATCCACCAATATAAAGCTGGCAGGTCATCTGCCAGCACCACTAGTCATTAGCTACAGAGCAGGAGCAAATAGGTTGGTGTTTGGGTTGGATTAGTAAGTTTTGTACTAGTGAAATGATGCTTGTGCACCCTGAAGGAAACTTTTGTGCTGTTGCTGTGCCGTGGCAGACCTCAGACCAAGCTAGTTTGTTTTCCTATTTTCACATTTCTCGCTTTTGGCAAGAAATTTTTAAATTAAATTTTTTAATTAAAAAGAATTTTTTTCTCTTTTTTTTCCTCCCCCCCGCCCCTTGCAGAAAGCAGTCTTTGTCATTTGCCACTATTACTGGTCATCCAGGTCTGCATTGCCGTCATCCACTGGCAGGTCTTAGTTTTACCTCACAGCAGTGATCTACTGGAAGAAATTGCTTCTGGAAGACGCCTGCAAAAATAACTCCGATCTTCCTTCCATATTCTCCACTGGTGTTCTTGTGACTTGCTTTCAGTCTGTCCAAGTCTAAACCATCTGGCTGCCTGACTGACAGTACTTAGAGGCCATTCAATTTACATTAATAATCAGCCTTGTGGTACTCAATAGGGTTGGCTCTGCAAAGTCTGAAAATGTCTGGCTCTGAAAAGGTGACTGAACTATGCAAAGCTAGGATGGAAGTTTTTCATACAGTCCACCTCTTGGTGGAGTAGGTCCCTGCAGGGGTTTCACACTCTTCACAAGAAAGGAAAAAAAAAAAAAATAGTGGTGTTATGGCTTCATGGCACAGCTTTGGACCTTCAAGATAACTGCTGAGAATCCTGGGGGGCTGTTTGGGGAAAAAAATATGTCCATACGACTTGATGCTTCTTTCATCTGTCCTGCTTTAGTTATAGTAGGTTTTTCCCCCACCCCTTCCCTCTGAAAACGAGGCCTCAGTTTGTTCTATTAATAGAGTTGATACTCCAGATGACTTAAAAGGGATATTACTTTCAAAGGTTCATACAAAACGCTGGACTAATGCCCCTCAAACTCGTCTGGCTGGAGAGATGTTCAGCAGATGCACCTCTGAGAGTTCTCCCTATGTGTTGGTAATATCTGCTTCTCAGAACATGTTCTTTTGGATCAGCTTTCCGACCTCACAGTGAGGTCACATTTCCTTGTGAAGGCCTGAGAGAACAGAGTAATTCTTTGCTAGTTAGAAAGGAAAAGGGAGTGTGAAGCAAAGGAGCAAAACACAAGAGGCTTTTGGCTCCTGACTCCTTAGGTCCTATAACACTGATGCCAGGAGAGCCCATTAGGGCAATTTTGTCAGAAATGTGAAAATCAGGTTTTTATTGAAGAGATTCCTGTCTGGATAGATTTTTTTGACAGCAGATGTTATAACTAATTTAAGTGCACCTTCCTAAATTAGAATGCTGTAAGGACTCATTATTTTTTCATGCTAATGCACTTCAATGCATTTAAATAGGCTTTCTTGCCTTTCAAGATCAGTGCTGCTATGGGGGGGGGGAGGGAACCCACTTTAATAAATTTAATATTTAAGCAAAAGGTTAAAAGACCTTACCAAAGGGAGGTGGAATGGAAAAATATGGGCAGAATTTTTTGCATTCTAAAAAGCTCATAGTAACGGGTATATTTTGCCACCTTTAATTATTGACTGGCTAAACAGTTCAGTCAAGTAAAGTCTCAGTAAGCTGTAGATTTTTGGAGTCTGACACACCCAGATTTTAGGAAGATGTACAATTTGGGGCCTGATCATGATGCTCTTTCTTTATTGAACCCATGCAATTATTGTTGACTTCTGAATTACCCTTTCCTGTTTAATTGAAAGTTGTACATGACCTGCAGGATCCCATTATATATAGTTTTAAAGAATTAATCTTGCAGAAGTATACAATTCTACTCTTCCCTTTTCTGTCAGTGTTTTTCAAGTTGGTATTCTGGCCATCTGCTGCTTCATCCTGTTCCTAGGTAGTTTTATCTGCATCAACTACTACTTTATGTCATTAGCTGTCTTGTATTTGAGAAGGTACCTTGGACCTTCCTCTTAACATCTCATTATGGATGTTCAGTTATTGCACAGAACTTCACATGGTTAAAATTGAGGCTGAGCCGCCTCTTCGTCCCGTTCTTTATTCCACGAATAACATTGGGTAATCATGTAGTATGTTCCATCTATTTCTAAATCTTGCTGACTTCCCTGAAATACAAGTCCATTTGTCCATTCAGACAAAAAAATCCTCTCGCATCCTCATGTCTTGTTTTTTGACTCTGTCACTGTTTCTAACGTAAACCATTCCAAACTTCCTCTCTTCCGTTCATCTGGAAAGATGATGCCAAAATATTATTGGAACAGAAGAGTCAAGATTCTGTCACTTTGTTGGCTTCCTTTCAAATTGCAATCTAACCTTTCCTGTCTTTGTTTAAAAGTCTTTCATAATTTAGTCCTAAACTAGCTAAGATAAATATGGCATAAACATTTTACGGTATCTCCTGCCCACCAGTTACTTCTTTCCTTTAACATTTCTCTGGGTTTTCTCCTCTCTGTTGCCCTTCCGGTATGTTTGCAATTCAGGGCTTTTTAAAATTTTTTTTGGTCGTTTTATGTAGGCTGTGTTAATTAGTTGATAATTATGGGAAGAATCATATTTAAAAGGATATGGTGGACATATGGGTGTATGTTTTTGTATGTTAGAACTATTGTGGTTATTCTGCATGGTGAAAGTACACATTTTGCTTAGGTTGACTTCTGATGCTTATTTTGGCACCTAGATAAGGATATCATAGTGGTGGCTCTCATGTCCATACTCAAGGCAGTATAGATAATCTAGACATTTACATGTTCTTTTTTATTTTTTGCATTGCCATCTTTTCTTTTTCTCTAACATTTTGTATTGTGCAATCTTCTCCCGTGTGTTACTTTATTTTCATGCCTTTCATTGTTCAAAGCTTATTCATTTGCTTGGAATGTTAATACAAATTGTGGTGGTGTCCTAAAGGTATTGATTGAGTGCTGACCTAAAATGCATTGTTTAAATATGCTTGTCTGCTGCGTTCAGTGATGTCTGAATATGTATGACCTCTGTTCCAAAATGCCTGAAAATAATTTCTGAACGTGAAATACGATCAATGTTGTAGCTGGGATTTTTCTCCCTGTTTACCTTGAATGCTCTGGTAGAGACTTCTCTCCTTTGTGAAAGTTACTTTTTTAAATCTGAGGTTAGTATGCTGGAAATTTCTGCTGTGGTTGATTTGCTTAATAAACAGTTAAATATTTAAAATATCCATTTATCTCACTTATTTTTGTTGGCCTAGTTACTGGCTGGGAAAATCAATTTATAGCAATACAGCTAAATACTTACGAATGATCATGATAATGATAGACATCTTCTAGAAAGAAAATTCAGTGTTTGCAAAATATCTGAATGAATCATAGAATCATTGAGGTTGGAAAAGACCTCTAAGATCATCGAGTCCAACCGTCGACCCAACACCACCACCCACTAAACCATGTCCCTAAGTGCCTCATCTACTCGTCTTTTAAATACCTCCAGGGATGGGGACTCCACCACTTC
>NW_008794890.1:2980228-2988255 GCF_000699145.1 Aptenodytes forsteri | reverse complement strand
GGCCCAAAATTGAACACAGTATTCGAGGTGCGGCCTCACCAGTGCCGAGTAGAGGGGCACGATCACTTCCCTACTCCTGCTGGCCACGCTATTTCTGATACAGGCCAGGATGCCATTGGCCTTCTTGGCCGCCCGGGCACACTGCCGGCTCATGTTCAGCCAGCTGTCGACCAACACCCCCAGGTCCTTTTCCGACAGGCAGCTTTCCAGCCACTCTTCCCCAAGCCTGTAGCGCTGCATGGGGTTGTTGTGGCCGAAGTGCAGGACCCGGCACTTGGCCTTGTTGAATCTCATACAGTTGGCCTGGGCCCATCGATCCAGCCTGTCCAGGTCCCTCTGCAGAGCCTGCCTACCCTCAAGCAGATCAACACTCCTGCCCAACTTGGTGTCATCTGAATGTAGATGTCTTCAGCGAGCAAAAGGATTTGTACTTAGCTTGACTAGGTTGCAAATGTAGTCACCAATCTGCAACTTGTAATTTGAGGAGATATAGTGAAATTAATTTGAATATGACAGTATATAAAACTTGCTTTCATGGTTTCATTGAAGTACTAATCCACATATGTAGTACGGTTTCTTGTTTTATTTGAACTTTTAGCATGAAAAAAAGGACAACTGGACTAGATCCATACCTTTTATTGTTGGACAGAATTGTCTTTTCTGATCTGTTTTTTCATAGTAGTTAGCTTTCACAGTGAAATGAGAATGTTGGTATTCAAAAGAGGCACACAGAGGCGCATTAAAGTTTTTTGGTAATTAAGGCAAAGCAGATGGTTGCTCGCTACATTTATAATATTGCTTAAATTTTATTTTGATTCATGAATGGAAACCATAAAATCACATAATGAAGCAACAGGGACAAGCCAAAAATGGAAAACAGACTATTAGCAGTGCTTCTATTACCAAATTCATAAAAATTAACAAGTAAACATAGAAAACATAACTGTCATGTTACTTATACAGCTTTCCTTTAGCGTAAATATTATTGAATATACCAGGTAAGATTGCCTGTAGTACTGAATGAATCAAAGAATTTGCTAATAAATTGAATTTGGATGACTATTCTCAAAAGTTTATAGGAAAAAAAAATTTTTTTCAAAGAAAAAAAAAAATCAAGTGTTTGATTTTGTTTTCCTAAATGTATGAACTCTTTATAATACAAGGCATTTCTGTTGAATTTCTTTTTAATTGGACTGCTTCCTGTTGTAACAATAAGAAAGATTGTATTCAAAATATATTTAATTCTTGATTTATAAAAAATAGTGTGAATGCTGTACTCTTCTCTCCACCTAAGCCATCTGTGTCCAAATCCTTCTGTGCCTACTTTTTCGTAAAGTTCAGGCCTTTTAAACATACCAGCATGTTTTTTCTCTGCAGCTGGTTTTTTAGCTAAATTCCTTTAAGACAATATTCATGCCATCTAAACTTAGATATCTCCTGAGGCAACCCGATTAGGAGCCAGGTTGTTGATGTGCTTCCCATAGCCAGAAGAAAAAAAGGTACCCTTACAGGCAGTCCCGCTTGTGCCTTCAGTGGGGATTTGCGTGGGTTGTGATTATCAGCCAACTCTTCATAAAGGCCTTAGGCTAAGTTTTATAGCTTTTGGAGTTTTGCAAATGGCAGGGTATAAAAATGCTGTAAAATTTTGTTTGGATTTCATAAAACATCACTCTTCACTATATGAAGTGGCCTGTGGCGTTCCTCTCATCCTTTGGACCCCTATTCACTACAAGTTCCTTCATAGTACCTTTCACCCATGACCTCTTTAGATTCATCCCGTTTATAGCAGTGACTACCACAAGCTGTGTAGTCTGTTCTACAACCCCAGAAGAACTTTTTCAAAGAGTTTCTTTTGTTTCCACTTAAGGCAGGGGTGAGAATGGGGAAAATAGATGATGTGTCTCTGCAGTGCAAGCTCAGGAGGAGTTCTTCCTTAGCAGCCAATAGCAAATGTATATATATTTTCTAATCTGATCTTCTGAATAAGACTATACATTGCTTTTGTATAGTAATAATAACTTTTTATGGTTGTAAATCTACTGCATTTTATAAAAAAAGTGGGGGTTTTTTTTGTGGGCAGTATTGCTCCCCTCTTACCGCATTCTCATTACTTTTGTGTCTCCCTTTAATGCTTCTAAGTGGCTAGGAACTCTATTGAGGACAAAGTTATGACACAATAATTTCTTTTTTATTGTTCCATTATCTTGTCTTTCCAAGTTGAGCATAGGGCTCGCTCTTCCTCTCCTTTTTTTCGCTTTGAATTCCAAAAGTTGACAGTAGGTTATTGCATGTGTTTACTTAAAGTACGTTACTTTTACTGTGAACCTGATGTAATGGGCTGTTGTGCATGAGACTTATTTCTGTATCGCCTCTATTTCTGAAAGCAAGTTAGTATACTGTTACTGAAACTAGACAGTTATATTGTGTTCAGTTTCTAGTATTGCATCTCTACTTATAGTAATTGCAGCAACAAGAGAACAGCGTACTTAAGTATTTCGGAATTGCAGGCACTGTGCAATACTATGAGCTCAAATGCCAGCTGTATTCCACAAGCACACTCTTACCTCTTGCCTGGGTTGTCTACTGCTTTCTGGGCCCTGCAGATAAACCCTTGAATCAGCAGAAGCTCTGCAGTGACCACATGTGCGTGTTTGACCAGGATAGTCCCATAACACATGTTGTAGGATTTTGAAAAAATACAAGGTACTTCATTGTCGCCGATTTACCCCAAAATGTGGGATTTTCCTGTAAGACCCTTTCCAACCACGGGCTTGGAAAGTAGCATGTACGAAGCACTGTACTAGGACACTGCAGTCCTGCGGGACGCTGTTCTCTAGGTCCTGTGTTTGCATATCCCTGTAGGGGACTTACCTCCTCTACCCCATCCTTTTAAGATGCATGTCTGTCACAGATGAGTGGAATGCACCTCACTCAAAAGAGAGAAGCAGCAATATTTTTTATTGAGGTAAAATAATAATTTGACAGGGTTCAGTAAATTCGATGGGATTTAACAAAGTTTAACAGGGGTTTACCAAGGTTCAATAAGTTTGATGGCAAGGTTCACCTTATTAATTACTGCATGGAAGAAACATACAAAGGAAAATGGAGTTAGAACCGAGTTAGAATGATTCACACAGAGACCGGAGACACAAGGGGTAAGGAAGACCCTCCTGTTGAGTCATGAGGTTCAGAGTGGACCCTCTTGTTTTCTCAACTCCTGATGGAGCCTAGGTGTGACTAGGTCCAATCTTAGTCTCAGACTTGGACGATGGTTTATGTCTAATGGAATTATCTATACAAAGTTTATAATAATTAATATTGAGTAGCTACATGGATTAGTAATGTCTGATTAGTATTAATGCAGCATGCTATCAGTCACTTACTGAGGATCTGTTGTGAGTAAGGGATCTCTCTGCTTGGGCAAGGAAGGATCTCTTAGTCTCAGGTAAAGGATCTCAAACTTTGAGAGGCATCCCTGCTCAAGGGGGGAGTCCCCTGGCGTGCAGTCCAGCTGAAATTCAGAAAGAGCTCAAATTGGGCTCATCCTGATGGTAATATTTAGAGAGTGAAGTATTTGACTCCTAGTCAATAGCATAGACAAAATAGATGTCTTCATTTTAGCTCTGGTATCTTGTTCTGTACTTTGGTTGTCTTGCATTTTTGGGCTTTGAAGCCACCTTTCAAAATATTTTTCCGAGGCACTTTCACTCCCTTGTATGTAAGCCAGGAGCTTTCCAGCTTGCAGGTTCACCACAGCACATGAGGCCTGTTGCTCCTTAGTCAGCCTGAACCAAAGTATGCCTAGGGGTCAAGTGCATCTGTCACACTCCACCCCGTGACTACAGTCAACTTCACGTCATAGAGTGGTGGTACGGTCACCTCTTGCCTCTATGCTATAAGCATTTGACATACCTTGTTGTCGTGCTTGCAGATCCACGGTAAGCAAACAGCTTTTAGTGTAAAATATTACTATCAGTTGCATATTATTTTTGTACATTATTGGTTGATTTCACATGATGAACAAGGAGTATTTGCTTCGTTATGTACCAAACCTTTACATATAGAAAGATTATAAGTACTAAGCATAATAATGTTAGAGCTAACAAATTCACAACTGGATGAAGCATTAGATTCAACGTTCCTGTTGCTGTCAATGACCATCCGAGTAAGGTATCCCACGAGTGATGTTCTCCATCCCTTTTCACTCTTTTCCAGAACATGGTGTATTTCTTTCGCATCACGATGAACGGTAATCAGGGTTCTTTGTTCATTTTCTTGAACTTGTTTCAGCAATTGGTAGGGATCATCATGCTGTAATAGCTTTCTTACCAATATAAGATTCATTCCAATGGGGCTAGGTAATAAATCTTGATACGATGTATAGTTAGATTGTAGTAATTGATGAGATGTGACAGGAGCTGAGTGGTTAAAGTCTCATCCCATATTTTCAGAAAATTACAGATATAGATATTTGAATGTTTATATCTGCAGTGATATTGCCTACAAATATAAAATCACAAAGGGTTCTCATACAAACACATCCATTTCTAATATACACAAGTACAGTTTCAGAGGTTTCATCAGGATGTATGTCAAAATGGCAAACGTTTTGTTCAGTGTCAAGACAAATGTCTTGGGCTTTAATGGCATTGCTTTCACAAATAAATCCTTGTTGTTCTCGCACAACATGTGTATCAACATCAACAGTTTGCCATTTGTTTCCCTTTTGTTGGGCTCATACTGTCTGTTTCATTGGATAGAGTACCATTCCACTGTGATTTAATCCCAGCACAATGACTGGGTATATGGTATATAGTGAAGCATTGCGTATTGTTAGAATAAAAACAGTGGCTTTACTGTCAGTAGGGTCATAGGTAAAATTGACTAGACACCACCAGGATTGGAATTCCCTTTCAAATTCAATTGCATTATCCCAGATCACCTTTTGAATTTTAGTGGGTAAGGTGCCCTCTTCACCTTCTCTTACAATTGCTGCCACAGTAGATTGTACCCACAGTTGAGCCTGATTATAACTAAGAGTGAGAGAGACATTAATTTGGGCTGCACCCAGTGCGTTCACAAGTAGTTGGTGGTCCTTTTCATTAGTTCTTTCCCATTGGGGTAATATATCAGATAAGAGCCATTGGTTAGTTCCCAATGCTGATAGAGAAGATTGCAATGGGCATTCTAATTTGTGTAAATTACTTATTGCTGAGCTTATTTCGTTTGCTAAAACTTCAGCGTCCATGCTATTTAATACTCCTAATCCTGTTCCTAAGATAACAGTCACATCTTTTCTTGATTGTTTTGAAGAGGTGAGAGTTCATCCACACAACCATGCTGACCATCCTGCATAGGACGTGCTTAAGAATGGTGAGCAAGTAGCTTTAATTGCAGAGATATTGATCTGCATTGATAGTTCCACTTGTTTGAGGGCCCACGATGGATTAAACAACACTCGCTGTTGGCCTGTGTATTTAATAGCGTAAGGTCCAGTTTTGGAAATTTGTGGGAATGGAGTTTCCTGGGGATGGAGTTTCCTTACCTTTTATGATCAGGGCAGATGTTGAGTGAGGAGTGGCGGATGTTCTTGTACTAGGCTCAGTAATGTCTATTTTAAATTTAAATGATAGTCCTACATCCCTGTGAGCCCAGAGGCAGATTACAAAACAGGTTGTACTATGGTAAAATTGTACCAACAGTCTGATTTTTCAGAGGTGCAATGTTTTGCATCTGTGGTGTTTGATGTAATGTTGTGCACAGAAATCTCAGTTGCTTTCTTGTGGGTAGACTCATTGATCATCCGACATCCTATTTTAATTTCTTTCCCTGCCATTCCCTGAAGCCGGGGAAGTTTATTAACATCAGTTTCATTCTTATCCCAGCTCCATTCATTTTCAAAGTATACTTCAGTTCCGTACATGACCATGGAGGAAAGTTTTAAATCTCCCTTACTAGGGAGTGTTCCCATAGTCCCAGTATAATTAACACAAGCTTGACACCATGGCCACTGGTCATTGTTAGGATTTGGAATAGTAACATGAACACAGCATTTCCCTTTGCCATCCTGTGGGGAGTTAGGTTTGAGTGCAGCATCTTTAGTAAGATTCCTTAGTAAAACTGGGGAAGTATTCAAAGTAGGCACTGATGTAGTTGTGATAGGTTTAGTGATTCTGAGAGATACTGTTCCTAGTGTTATATTGCGTCCCTTTAGAGTGTTCCATCTGCATGATACTTCAACATCATAATGTCCCTTCACTATGTCATGTATTGAGCAATGACTTATGTTACAGCATTTTCTATATGGCGTGTAAGAGTTACTGTGAATAATCATAACATATCCCTTAGGTGGTTGTGTTTTACAAGTCGTGTTTATATTACTGTCTGTTAGTAACAAGATGGGTGCCTTATCTGTATTGACACAATTGTGGCTGATTTCTTGATTGACGATTAAGTTGAGACAGGTGGGAGTTCATGGAGAAGCAAGTATTATTGAAATCTTCAACAGCAGTAGGATGATGTATCTTGCTTTCATCTTGGAGGAGGCTGCAAGACAAAAAGGTAAAATAGACTGGTCTTGGTGGGGTTTTCTGGACAGGTTACCCCATTAGAAAGAAAGAAAAATCCACCGTGCACTAATTCTATGTGTTGCACCACTGCTATTGGTAGCTTCCCAGGAAAGTGGGCCACAAGGTTTAGTTAGAGTCATAGATACAGTTCCGATTTGTGGTAAATTTACCGTGACAGGTTGTCCTGGCTATAATGCTACCAGATATTTTCTTTCATCAGAAGGTGGAGCATCAAGCTTAGCTTTTGCAAAGAATGCTTGGCTCCCAGGGCTCCCAGTGGGCCTATACTGGTTATTCAATTGATGAAGTACTTAGGAAAGTCAAGTATCCCACTAGGCCTCATGTGGCTTAAGGCTTTTTTTCAATAAGCCATTAGCTCTTTCTACCATCCCATTTGATTGAGGATAATATGGGGTGTGGAATACCCATTGAATTTCTTCTTGTTTTGCCCATTCTTGCACTTCCTTACATGAGAAGTGCAAGCCATTATCACTTTGGATGACATCAGGAGTAGGTAGACTTGAGAACCAAAACGATAGCCCTTGTACTGTATTTCATCCATTGGCCTTTTGGCACTTAGTAGCCATAAGCAAGGCGGAGACTAGTTCCACTCCTGTGAGGATATATCGATATCCCACAGAGGGTTTAAATGGTCTGATATAATAAATTTGCCATGTAGACCACAAAGTTTTTCCTTGATTGATATGTAGGGCTGGTACTTTGGCAGGGTGATTTCTTTGTAATTTTAATCTACATTGAGGATATTCTGTGAGAATAACTTCACAAGATTTTCCTGTTTAGGGGCTAATCCTTGCTTTGTGCAGCAAAGTAAAGTGCTTCTTTACCTGTGTGACCTAATTTTTGATGTAGCCATTCTCCCAACCAATACCACTCGGGATTTAAGGAGTTCCCTATTTTTATTTTCCTAATTTTGGTCAGTTCATCCACCTTTTGGTTCCAGTTTGTGGCTGTTTTATTGTCCTTGGTGTGAGCTTTCACCTATCCCATCTTGAGTGGTATTTTTCTGGCTATATTTAGTAATAGTTGCCAATCTTGAGTTCTCCAAACTGGAGATCTGTTTACTTCCCGGTTCAGGGATTCCCATTGACAGAGCCATTGTGTGGCGCCAGTCCATACAGCATAGGAGTCTACATATATGACTTTTGCTCCATTCTGTGCTGCTAAAACAACTGCTCTTAATTCTCCTACTTGTGCGCTGCCTTCACCTTCTTCTATTGTTTGTGAGCCAGTGGTAATGTTTAATGCAGCAGCCTTATATTGCCATTTTACGATTTATTCTTTTTGCTGAGGCATCAGTGAACCAAATGTCTTCTGTTGGTGCTCCCTTGGTGAGGGGAGGTGCATTGAAAATTGGTGAGGGTTTAAAAGGTGGTTGTAATGCTAATGGATCTGCATTTATAGGCATCTGTAATTTGGAAACTTTAGTATGTCCTTCGG
>NW_008794890.1:2946448-2977037 GCF_000699145.1 Aptenodytes forsteri | reverse complement strand
CAAGGTTCACCTTATTAATTACTGCATGGAAGAAACATACAAAGGAAAATGGAGTTAGAACCGAGTTAGAATGATTCACACAGAGACCGGAGACACAAGGGGTAAGGAAGACCCTCCTGTTGAGTCATGAGGTTCAGAGTGGACCCTCTTGTTTTCTCAACTCCTGATGGAGCCTAGGTGTGACTAGGTCCAATCTTAGTCTCAGACTTGGACGATGGTTTATGTCTAATGGAATTATCTATACAAAGTTTATAATAATTAATATTGAGTAGCTACATGGATTAGTAATGTCTGATTAGTATTAATGCAGCATGCTATCAGTCACTTACTGAGGATCTGTTGTGAGTAAGGGATCTCTCTGCTTGGGCAAGGAAGGATCTCTTAGTCTCAGGTAAAGGATCTCAAACCTTGAGAGGCATCCCTGCTCAAGGGGGGAGTCCCCTGGCGTGCAGTCCAGCTGAAATTCAGAGAGAGCTCAAATTGGGCTCATCCTGATGGTAATATTTAGAGAGTGAAGTATTTGACTCCTAGTCAATAGCATAGACAAAATAGATGTCTTCATTTTAGCTCTGGTATCTTGTTCTGTACTTTGGTTGTCTTGCATTTTTGGGCTTTGAAGCCACCTTTCAAAATATTTTTCCGAGGCACTTTCACTCCCTTGTATGTAAGCCAGGAGCTTTCCAGCTTGCAGGTTCACCACAGCACATGAGGCCTGTTGCTCCTTAGTCAGCCTGAACCAAAGTATGCCTAGGGGTCAAGTGCATCTGTCACACTCCACCCCGTGACTACAGTCAACTTCACGTCATAGAGTGGTGGTACGGTCACCTCTTGCCTCTATGCTATAAACATTTGACATACCTTGTTGTCGTGCTTGCAGATCCACGGTAAGCAAACAGCTTTTAGTGTAAAATATTACTATCAGTTGCATATTATTTTTGTACATTATTGGTTGATTTCACATGATGAACAAGGAGTATTTGCTTCGTTATGTACCAAACCTTTACATATAGAAAGATTATAAGTACTAAGCATAATATTGTTAGAGCTAACAAATTCACAACTGGATGAAGCATTAGATTCAACGTTCCTGTTGCTGTCAATGACCATCCGAGTAAGGTATCCCACGAGTGATGTTCTCCATCCCTTTTCACTCTTTTCCAGAACGTGGTGTATTTCTTTCGCATCACGATGAACGGTAATCAGGGTTCTTTGTTCATTTTCTTGAACTTGTTTCAGCAATTGGTAGGGATCATCATGCTGTAATAGCTTTCTTACCAATATAAGATTCATTCCAATGGGGCTAGGTAATAAATCTTGATACGATGTATAGTTAGATTGTAGTAATTGATGAGATGTGACAGGAGCTGAGTGGTTAAAGTCTCATCCCATATTTTCAGAAAATTACAGATATAGATATTTGAATGTTTATATCTGCAGTGATATTGCCTACAAATATAAAATCACAAAGGGTTCTCATACAAACACATCCATTTCTAATATACACAAGTACAGTTTCAGAGGTTTCATCAGGATGTATGTCAAAATGGCAAACGTTTTGTTCAGTGTCAAGACAAATGTCTTGGGCTTTAATGGCATTGCTTTCACAAATAAATCCTTGTTGTTCTCGCACAACATGTGTATCAACATCAACAGTTTGCCATTTGTTTCCCTTTTGTTGGGCTCATACTGTCTGTTTCATTGGATAGAGTACCATTCCACTGTGATTTAATCCCAGCACAATGACTGGGTATATGGTATATAGTGAAGCATTGCGTATTGTTAGAATAAAAACAGTGGCTTTACTGTCAGTAGGGTCATAGGTAAAATTGACTAGACACCACCAGGATTGGAATTCCCTTTCAAATTCAATTGCATTATCCCAGATCACCTTTTGAATTTTAGTGGGTAAGGTGCCCTCTTCACCTTCTCTTACAATTGCTGCCACAGTAGATTGTACCCACAGTTGAGCCTGATTATAACTAAGAGTGAGAGAGACATTAATTTGGGCTGCACCCAGTGCGTTCACAAGTAGTTGGTGGTCCTTTTCATTAGTTCTTTCCCATTGGGGTAATATATCAGATAAGAGCCATTGGTTAGTTCCCAATGCTGATAGAGAAGATTGCAATGGGCATTCTAATTTGTGTAAATTACTTATTGCTGAGCTTATTTCGTTTGCTAAAACTTCAGCGTCCATGCTATTTAATACTCCTAATCCTGTTCCTAAGATAACAGTCACATCTTTTCTTGATTGTTTTGAAGAGGTGAGAGTTCATCCACACAACCATGCTGACCATCCTGCATAGGACGTGCTTAAGAATGGTGAGCAAGTAGCTTTAATTGCAGAGATATTGATCTGCATTGATAGTTCCACTTGTTTGAGGGCCCACGATGGATTAAACAACACTCGCTGTTGGCCTGTGTATTTAATAGCGTAAGGTCCAGTTTTGGAAATTTGTGGGAATGGAGTTTCCTGGGGATGGAGTTTCCTTACCTTTTATGATCAGGGCAGATGTTGAGTGAGGAGTGGCGGATGTTCTTGTACTAGGCTCAGTAATGTCTATTTTAAATTTAAATGATAGTCCTACATCCCTGTGAGCCCAGAGGCAGATTACAAAACAGGTTGTACTATGGTAAAATTGTACCAACAGTCTGATTTTTCAGAGGTGCAATGTTTTGCATCTGTGGTGTTTGATGTAATGTTGTGCACAGAAATCTCAGTTGCTTTCTTGTGGGTAGACTCATTGATCATCCGACATCCTATTTTAATTTCTTTCCCTGCCATTCCCTGAAGCCGGGGAAGTTTATTAACATCAGTTTCATTCTTATCCCAGCTCCATTCATTTTCAAAGTATACTTCAGTTCCGTACATGACCATGGAGGAAAGATTTAAATCTCCCTTACTAGGGAGTGCTCCCATAGTCCCAGTATAATTAACACAAGCTTGACACCATGGCCACTGGTCATTGTTAGGATTTGGAATAGTAACATGAACACAGCATTTCCCTTTGCCATCCTGTGGGGAGTTAGGTTTGAGTGCAGCATCTTTAGTAAGATTCCTTAGTAAAACTGGGGAAGTATTCAAAGTAGGCACTGATGTAGTTGTGATAGGTTTAGTGATTCTGAGAGATATTGTTCCTAGTGTTATATTGCGTCCCTT
Source organism: Aptenodytes forsteri (assembly GCF_000699145.1). Taxonomy (NCBI): domain Eukaryota; kingdom Metazoa; phylum Chordata; class Aves; order Sphenisciformes; family Spheniscidae; genus Aptenodytes; species Aptenodytes forsteri. The sequence continues at coordinate 2,973,880 of NW_008794890.1, read as the reverse complement.
TAGAGTGTTCCATCTGCATGATACTTCAACATCATAATGTCCCTTCACTATGTCATGTATTGAGCAATGACTTATGTTACAGCATTTTCTATATGGCGTGTAAGAGTTATTGTGAATAATCATAACATATCCCTTAGGTGGTTGTGTTTTACAAGTCGTGTTTATATTACTGTCTGTTAGTAACAAGATGGGTGCCTTATCTGTATTGACACAATTGTGGCTGATTTCTTGATTGACGATTAAGTTGAGACAGGTGGGAGTTCATGGAGAAGCAAGTATTATTGAAATCTTCAACAGCAGTAGGATGATGTATCTTGCTTTCATCTTGGAGGAGGCTGCAAGACAAAAAGGTAAAATAGACTGGTCTTGGTGGGGTTTTCTGGACAGGTTACCCCATTAGAAAGAAAGAAAAATCCACCGTGCACTAATTCTATGTGTTGCACCACTGCTATTGGTAGCTTCCCAGGAAAGTGGGCCACAAGGTTTAGTTAGAGTCATAGATACAGTTCCGATTTGTGGTAAATTTACCGTGACAGGTTGTCCTGGCTATAATGCTGCCAGATATTTTCTTTCATCAGAAGGTGGAGCATCAAGCTTAGCTTTTGCAAAGAATGCTTGGCTCCCAGGGCTCCCAGTGGGCCTATACTGGTTATTCAATTGATGAAGTACTTAGGAAAGTCAAGTATCCCACTAGGCCTCATGTGGCTTAAGGCTTTTTTTCAATAAGCCATTAGCTCTTTCTACCATCCCATTTGATTGAGGATAATATGGGGTGTGGAATACCCATTGAATTTCTTCTTGTTTTGCCCATTCTTGCACTTCCTTACATGAGAAGTGCAAGCCATTATCACTTTGGATGACATCAGGAGTAGGTAGACTTGAGAACCAAAACGATAGCCCTTGTACTGTATTTCATCCATTGGCCTTTTGGCACTTAGTAGCCATAAGCAAGGCGGAGACTAGTTCCACTCCTGTGAGGATATATCGATATCCCACAGAGGGTTTAAATGGTCTGATATAATAAATTTGCCATGTAGACCACAAAGTTTTTCCTTGATTGATATGTAGGGCTGGTACTTTGGCAGGGTGATTTCTTTGTAATTTTAATCTACATTGAGGATATTCTGTGAGAATAACTTCACAAGATTTTCCTGTTTAGGGGCTAATCCTTGCTTTGTGCAGCAAAGTAAAGTGCTTCTTTACCTGTGTGACCTAATTTTTGATGTAGCCATTCTCCCAACCAATACCACTCGGGATTTAAGGAGTTCCCTCTTTTTATTTTCCTAATTTTGGTCAGTTCATCCACCTTTTGGTTCCAGTTTGTGGCTGTTTTATTGTCCTTGGTGTGAGCTTTCACCTATCCCATCTTGAGTGGTATTTTTCTGGCTATATTTAGTAATAGTTGCCAATCTTGAGTTCTCCAAACTGGAGATCTGTTTACTTCCCGGTTCAGGGATTCCCATTGACAGAGCCATTGTGTGGCGCCAGTCCATACAGCATAGGAGTCTACATATATGACTTTTGCTCCATTCTGTGCTGCTAAAACAACTGCTCTTAATTCTCCTACTTGTGCGCTGCCTTCACCTTCTTCTATTGTTTGTGAGCCAGTGGTAATGTTTAATGCAGCAGCCTTATATTGCCATTTTACGATTTATTCTTTTTGCTGAGGCATCAGTGAACCAAATGTCTTCTGTTGGTGCTCCCTTGGTGAGGGGAGGTGCATTGAAAATTGGTGAGGGTTTAAAAGGTGGTTGTAATGCTAATGGATCTGCATTTATAGGCATCTGCAATTTGGAAACTTTAGTATGTCCTTCGGTTAATTTCATTTCCTCTGCAATTGCTGTCAAGTAGGCATACCATTTTCTGACCATAGATTTTTGTGCAACTCCTTCTGGGGGAGCAGTCTCCTTTAGGATTGCTTCTAGCAAATCACATGTTCCTCTGGTTTGCACAGGCTGTCCCTGGTGTATTTTCTCAACTTGTTTCACTCCTCGGACTAAAGACAAAAGTCCCTTTTCCCATTCGGAGTATCTCCGTTCTGTCTCTTTAACAATCGAGCTGCTGAATAATAAAGGTCTCTTTGGTCTGTCAGGGCCAGTTTGAAATAGGTTACAGTAAGTACCATGTTCAGCAAAACCCCATTCGGCTATAATAGGGTCGCGCGGGTGTACTGGCCCCCGTGACTGATATGTTTTTAATTCTTCAATCAGAGTTTTTATCGCCTCCTTATGTTCTGATTTCCACTACCAGGGTTTGCCCTTCCATAAAAGCGAATATAATGGATGAGCAATGATAGAAAATCCGGGTACATGCTTTCTCCAATATCCTAAAGTTCCCATTAACTGTTGTAGCTCTTTCCTAGATTGGGGCATTTTGCAGCTGTTCGATTTTTCTTAAGGTTATCTGGAGGAATCACTGCACTGCCTGCTATCCACCAAATACCTAAAAACTTTACTTCTTTGCTTGGTCCCTGACATTTCTCAAGTGGGACCTCAACTTCTGCTTTATGTAGTGCTTGCCACACTGCTGCTGCTGCTTCCCCCACCTTCTTGGGGGAAGTTCCTCCAATTAGAATATCATCTATATATTGGTACAGTTTCATATCTTGGGGGAGTGAGACTGTCTGTTTAGAGTTCAGCAAGTGCAGCATGAGAAATCGTGGGTGAATGTTTATATCCCTGTGGGAGTCTGTTAAAGGTGTATTGTATCCCCTCCCAAGTAAAAGCAAGTTTCTCTTTATCTTCTTCCTGTAAGGGGACTGTAAAGAACGTATCTCTGACATGTAGCACTGCCATCCATGGATGTGCGGCTGTTAAAGTTGCAATATTAGGTACTGCAGCTGTTAGTGGGGCTGTGTTGGCATTTAAGTGCCAATAATCAATTGGCAATCAATAATTGTTAGACACCATCTCCCGTCCGGTTTTGGGACTGGCCAGACCAGTGAATTGCATGGGGAGTGGGTTCTGGAAATAATGTGCCATTTTTCCGAGTCTGCTATTACCTCAGAAATTCTGTTTCGTGCCACAGCAGAAATTGGGTATTGCGGTACATTAGTAATCTTTGAATCAGGGAGTGCAGGGGCTGTGCGGAGCACAGCACTGTAGCCTCCTGATTTCTATCAGGGTTAGGGTCGACACTTGAACTGAAGGACCACACGCTGCCGTCCGGCATGCAGCATGTTTGGCTGTTCAAAACATTGAAACCTGAAATATTTTCATTGTGATCTTTAACTGCAAAGTGGGTAGACGACATGTGCTTCTCGCCCAGGAGCCATAAATTAACTTTTGCAGTTTGGCATATAGCACTTGCTCTGTTCACTCTGGTAATTTTAACTCTTTGCTGTCTAGGTCATACACCCAGCATCTCGGCATCCTGTTGTGTTAGTATTGAAATTTTTGCTCCCCTATCTATTAGGAATTTTACCGATTGTTGTTGAGGACCAACTGGAATTAAAATATATGGGCCATTATTATTTATCCATTGATAAGATTCCACTTGCCAGACAGGCAGGCCCAGTTGCTGTCCTGGCATTTACTTGTTTTTTGGCCTCATCCTTTGCAATCCATCCCTAAGCGGGAGGAAAGGGTTATCGCTCTTTCTTGGAGCTGGCGATGGCACTGGAGTATTTGGAGTATGCTCTCTCCTTTCGCCATCATCATGTTTCTGGAACGCTTGAATTAGACTCAGGATAATGCCAGTAGACTGTCCCTGAATCATGGCTCTGGGAATGCCTAGTGCCAATGCTTTCCTTCACAGTTCATTTCTCCACTCCCGAGTCTCTGCTGGTGGGTCTTGAGGTGTATTTTCCCTTGGTTTAGTTCCTGTTCCCTGTGGACGTGTTTGTTTTACTGGTCACACTCGATCTCCTGCTCGGGGTCTTGGGTCTGACTTTTTGGCTAGCAGATTGTCCCACCCCATTTCACGGGCATGGTTTACAATGTCATGCACTAATTCTGCCCAGGTAGGGAGTTTGTTGCAGGGATCATTATCACCTAATCCCTCACTGTGTTCGGTGTCTTTTAATTTCATCCCATTTTGCAATTAAGTAGGGTTTAAGAACTGCTGGGGCTCCTCTAAGTAGTGGTTTTAGCATTGCATAATCAATTGTGGCAGATATTTGGATGTCACTGGATTCTCGTTTGTGCATGGCTTGTATGCAGGCAGCTTTTGTGGTGGCTGTAGAGAGCTTGTTAAGGAGGGTTCACCTTACTTCATGGTATCTATTCCCCCAGCCCAATAAGCTACCCTGCTGGTGATAGAATGGGATCCGTCTGTCGGGTCCTAAATTTAAGAGAACTCCCGGACCCCAAAAGCCATTTGCTTTATCTCCGCTCAGCAGTATTCGGTCACCGCTACTTAGGCAGACTCGCCACCCATACTCTGTTTGTTTCACCTGGCTTTCTGCCATATTTTTCTTGTATATTTGCCAATTGTAACGGATCTCAGGCAGTGATTCACACAGTATATCGCAGAGCACCACCCCAAGGTCCTTCAGACTGTTCTGTTTTAATTATGGGTCTGGCTTCATATTCAGGGGGAATTTGAGGGAAATAAAGAATCATCCCCCCTGGTTCGCTATAGTCGGGGTCACCCCATATGTTCCCATCCCATTCTTCAGGGGATGCAATTAATTTCCTAATCTGTACAATGTCAGGGGGATGGGGAGACTGCATAAGCATTATTTCAACCTTTTGTTCCAACTTTTGGGTTTTTTTTTTTTTCTCCTTTCCTTCCTGTAACTGTTTCTGCAGCTGCTCAGTTTTCAAAGATAGTTTTAGTTCAGCTGCCTTTCTGCCTTCTATTTCTTCCTTTAGGTTCTGCTCCCTTTTGTTGTTATTCTTCCTATCTTGATAAGCAGCTTCTAAACAGGTAGCTAGCATGTTGCAAATAATTCTTTTCCCTTTTCCATCCTTTATGTGCCCCCTGGCCACCTTTAGCTGTTCTTCCACAGCTTCCCAATCATGCCAATTATCACAAGCCCATTCTTCTGAGAAGCTGGGATTCAGGTTTATTCCATGCTTCCATAAATAATTGGTGATACTACTTGCCATCTTGCTGGCTACGCCAGTTTGGCGCCAGCCCACACAGACTGTCATGAGACAGGTTAGTTTTATCCTACTGCTGATGTGTTGTTGCAATAGTAATCCTGCCGACTACGCCAATTTGTCATGGATGAGTGGAATGCACCTCACTCAAAAGAGAGAAGCAGCAATATGTTTTATTGAGGTAAAATAATAATTTGACGGAGTTCAGTAAATTCGATGGGATTTAACAAAGTTTAACAGGGGTTTGCCAAGGTTCAATAAGTTTGATGGCAAGGTTCACCTTATTAATTACTGCATGGAAGAAACATACAAAGGAAAATGGAGTTAGAACCGAGTTAGAATGATTCACATGGAGACTGGAGACGCAAGGGGTAAGGAAGACTCTCCTGTTGAGTCATGAGGTTCAGAGTGGACCCTCTTGTTTTCTCAACTCCTGATGGAGCCTAGGTGTGGCTAGGTCCAATCTTAGTCTCAGACTTGGTTATCTTGCATTGTTGGGCCTTCAAAGCCACCTTTCGAAATATTTTTCCAAGGCACCTTCACTCCCTTGTACATGAACCAGGAGCTTTCCAGCTTGCAGGTTCACCACAGCGCATGAGGCCTGTTGCTCCTTAGTCAGCCTGAACCAAAGTATGGCTAGGGGTCAAGTGCATCCGTCACAGTGTCACAGGTGCTGAGGTGAAAGGGTGTAGTCCTTGCCGAGGGGAGGAGAGAGGATGGTTCTTGTCTCTATTTCTACTAAGTCTTTAGAATTCCATAAAAGTTTTGCTACATTTGCTGTCTTCTGAGTAAGGACTTTAGGATACAAATCCAGTGTTTGCTTGTTGTCACTGCACATTGGCAAAAAATGGGATTTATTGAGGCATTTTGTCTGTGATTGTTATGACATAAACAAAGGAATAAATGTATTAAATATTTTATTTTTGCAAGTTAGGGAATGATGCCATAAAATGTGAACAGCTGTAGCCTCTAATGAGGGAAGATGGATGCTGTATATAAAATCAATCTATATGTGTTGTTTATACAATGACAGCATTAAAATGCAAAGAAGCTGCCAGTCAAAATGCTGACAACATGCAAAACTATAAGATAGTGGAGCAAGTGCTTCCAATGTTTAGTGATGAAATAAATGTTTGTCAGCTTTTTCAGTTTAATGCAACTCTACAAAGAGGAGAAAAAGGGATATATTATGACCATCCATCAATCATCTGTTTTGTAGCAGTCCACATACTTCTCTTTCTTGATAGAATCCCAGTCAGAAAATACTCCTGTCCAGCTATGCATTATGTCATTATATTGTATTTAAATCAAATCTTTGAGGCCAAGAGTTCATACAAGGAAAAATCTAAGCATCAAAGGTAACTATTCTGGATGTAGTTCCAGCCCCCCTTTATTTGAAAGGACTGAAGATCAAGACAGTTTCTGTTTCCATCTCCACTACTTAAGTCTTCAGCAAATCTCTTATTTTTGTTGTTCCTAGCTTTCTGTTGCTAAAGGGAAGTGTTCCTGCTGTATCAAGTATTGTAACTCGTCTGTAATGTTTCCTGTTCTTTCTTTCATTCTTTGTTTCCTAGCTCTTTTCTATCTAGCTATCTTTAATATTTTGGTGCTTGCCATAGTAGCAGACAAAATAATATCAGTAGCCTCATATGCCCATGTTCTACAGCCATGTTAATACCCTGCAGCACCCAAACCATTCCTTCCATATCGATATGCAGTACAATTACTGTAATTCACCTGTGTGTGTGAAAAAAATCACTACAGGATGAATGCAATATGGTATAGCGCTTTGTATAGCATCTTTCATGTAAAAAATATAACTAGGTGCTTTGCAGGATGAATGGTAGAGCTACAGAGCTAAATAACATACAGGGATAAATAATATATAAAAGCAGAGGGAGAAGTTAAGAGGCAAAGCAGGAAATGAGTTTTAGCTTTAACAGGAGTTAGAATAGATACAGCAAAGAAGCTTCAGATGGCCAACTTTCCAGTTTGGTCTGACTTGATCATTCAGATTTGAGCTGTGATAATCACAACTGAAATGTTGCCCGAGCTTTTTATTCACATCACTTAGAAATCTGACCAGGCTGTTTACAACATTAGGTGAATTGAAATACAGGCAGAAAGCTAACCTTACTAAAACTGTTTATACATCTTTGTTTTCTCTAGTGTCTGTCCAAAATATACAGGATTTTAATGAAACATTTGCATTTTGGCATAATTGCAAAGCATGAAACTGGATTTTTTTTTTCTTTCTTTTGTTTCTTTCCCCCCCCCACCCCCAGGGAAGATGATTATTGAGGAGAGTGGATGAGGGGAAAAAAAAGAGAAGAAATTGAAATCTAAAAACTATGGTGTTAAGTAAAATGGAACTCTTCAACCATATGGGTTGAGAAAGCTTATGTAACAGAGGACCTTCAGAGTGAAGTCGAGAAGACTGCATTAATGTGGAGGTAAAAAGTAATTGGAAGGAAGACTGGTTACCTCTGATGGTCCAATAACATGGCGTTAGTTGCAGACTTGGAAAACGCTACCCATATTTGTGAACTTTTCCTAGGAATGAGTTCTGCAGGACTGTATCTTTAGCCAGAGTTGTTCCTGGGCTAATTCTGTGCTCCACTTCAGTTTTCATTCAGCCTGGAGTGCAGAAGAGTTTACATGCAGGAATTCAGTACCATTGTAGATATGTTGCTCTCTGGAATATTTGTGGGTTCACCTGATCCTTTATTTTTACAGTGCTTTTATTGCTACAATATATATCAGCAAGATACAGTAAAAAGAAGGGAAATAAAAGCTTTCCAACTAAAACTATTCATTATGGCAAATGAGATGTAATTCTTTAATGCTGTGGGAATTGTCACACCTGGTAAACTTCTGGTTGCAAAGGTAAGCTGATCCCTTCCCTCTTTGCTCATCCTGTCCAAAATTGAACTAGTTTTCCTTGGAAAAATAATGAAAATTATTTCAAAGAGGTATGAGTGATACTCGTGTAACTAGAGATGCATAAACATAACCGTAGCAAGGCAAGAATATGAAAGCAGGTTTTCTCTGAGAAGTTGTTAAGAGGTATGGAGGAGCGGTTTTTTTTTTTTTGACATCTCACCCACAGCCTTCATCAACTGTGGAAGACATCAAAAGCTGAGTGGAAGAGCTTGTTGTGAGTCTTTGAGGCAGAACTGTAATTTAAAATGCTGAATTGAGCCCTGTGGGTTTGAATATCAGATATTTAATACTGTGATTGATAATGCAAGGAGATCTTATTTATACTACATAAGCATTAATGTAGCAGGGAGCTTAAGTATCTTTCCCTTCAAGCAGCTGATGCTAAAATACAAAGGAAGCAAAATATGCCTTGCACTGAATTTCTTTGTCTGTTAAATTAAGCTATTACATACCAAGGAAAAACTCTTCCCTTAGAGCTGAAGATCAGGTTGTTTGATTTTTTTTTTTTTCTTTATTTATTTTGTAATTACAACCAGTGAAGGTGAATTCTCTCAGCCCTCCTTCCTCCTGTGTTTTCTGAATAGCCACAGGGGTCTAATAAATGATCTCTAAAACTCAGGTGCTTGGATTGTATTAAAACACAGAAATGTTCTTTCTGAAACAAAGTTAATTTCATATTGGAACATACTTCTAACTGAAATACTGAAACATATTCTTAAATGACATGGCAGAAAACTGTGCAGCTACTAATTTTCATGTGAAAGGTAGCTGCAGGACCAGTCACAGTCTTTTTTTTCTTTTGTGGGAGTGTTTTGCACTTTTAAAAAGTGGAGTCTCTTCTTAAGTATATAAATCTTGCTGCAATATTTCATTAGGGTAGAAAACTTCAATGCAAATATATAGCTCGCTGAATGATTCATTATGACAAATGCTAAATGATGCTGTCATCCTAGTCACCTGAAATTAAAGAAATACATGTACAGAAATTACTCCTGATGTCTTTAAAACTCTAACAAGCAAATTTTTTTGCAGGCTGTCATGAAGGTCTAGATGAGGCCAACTTTCTGAAGGTCTAGATGAGGCCAACTGTTGTGCAGCAGAGCTGCAGCTGAAGTTCCCAGTCCTGAGTTCCCCGAACCTCTGAAACAAACATTCTAAGGGTGTCACCATGGGGCTAAAGGGTATTTGCCATAGGCTTCAGTGAGGGCAGTTGAATTTAGTTTCTTTATCCATGCTTATATGATTCATACTGCAGAGTGCATCAACTGTGCAAAGCAGGTATTTTTATTAAGTTCTAAACTTTAACTCATATTGGTTTAATGACCAGAATCATGATGAAACAGGAATAACTTGTAATTATTAGTGTTTTATGGACATGGGTTTGTATGATTGATTTGTGATTTGGTCATCAAAGTTTCCTTAACTTGACTTTGTAGCCCTTCTGGGAAAACAAGGAGGCTGTTGCATGTTAGAGTCTTAAAATCCTGCAAAATTATCCTGTCTGCAAGACACTAATACAATGAAGTGATTGATGATATCTGTGCTCTGAAGACTCTGAACTTTCATGTATATTTTTCAATTTGCTTAAGCTTAGTTATTGAATTTTTGCAGTGTTCTACTAAACTAAACCTATGGTGCAGAGAAATTGCCTGCATCTTAGATACAATGTGAGTCAGGCAGCTTGGTAGTGTGGGAACTGGTGCGCCATTAAAGTATTTCAAAGCTGATGAAGTGCAGGCACAGCATATACCCAATTCTTCTGTGGTAATCGACCCCGCGCAACAGCATGTTGTTGTGGACACTCATATTCACAAATGACCTCTCAAGGAGAATTTATTTAGAAAGCACAGAGATAAGAAACTATCTAAATTCTTGACTATAAAATTTGAGCTTTTTTACTGAAAATATTTGAAGTGAAAAAGCAGCTAGTGTTCTGTGACAGGGTTTCCACTCTTTTCACTGAAGTCTCAGCTGTGTTGTGCAGGTTTTCCTTTGTTATGCGCTGAGCTCCTTCTTTCATTAAAGACGCTTCAGAAGCTGGTAGGAATTACAAACGACCCAAGATACATGGAGTGGAAAACAAGATCAAAGTTGCCTTATACCACGTCTGTTAGTGCAGTTGGATACAAAGAAAGATCTTACTTTGTCCTGTCAGATAATCTGCCAGTTGATTCACTGTTATGTTAGCTGCAAATTTGCCCTTTGTCAATTCTTATGTAAACATGAAGACCACACCATCCTGAAAAAACAGTAAGAACAAAAGCCATAAGTACTTTCAGTGTGTGTGAGGGGAGGGTGTTCTGTGTTTGTGTGGTTTGTTTGGTTTTTTTTAAATACATAGGCAAGAAAATTAAAATGACACAAGTAGCATTCAGCTTGAAGAGTTTTCCAAGCGAAATAATACTAAGAAATGGATGGGGTTTTTCTTCAGTCTTCCATTACTTCAGTGATACATTATGTTCGTTGCTCCAAGAACTGTGATTTTCTAAGCTAGATATTCATTGTTACAAATAAGCTGCTAAATTTGATTGCAACACAAAGAGGATGTAATGAAATCCTTAAGGCTTTTAAAGAAGGTCAGTTTTAAGCGATCTACAGCATATGGCAGTCCAATAAATATAGTTGTGCTGAAAACTTACATATAAATGCACCAAAATTAGCTTTTTGTCAATTTTAACAGAAAATGGCAACCCATGGCTTTTTATTTTGTATCTCGCTATCCTTCTTTCCACTGTTCTTTCAGTTGCAAGGTATTTTGGTCACATTGCAAAAAATAACTCCTTTTAAATATGTTTGTTCAGTAAAGAAGCTTACACAGAGCTGTTACTTCCTGAAGTCTTGTCCCTTTTGCCATGGCCCAAAGAGATGGGCACCTGCCAGTTGCTGTATGGCCCACCAAGGGCCAACCCATTTGAGAGTAGCTCTTGAAACTTTCTCTCTTCTCTATAGTTCATGCTTTGGAGGAGCAGTGACTGCAGCCCAAGCCTGCTGTTCTTTCAAAGTGGTTTAGTTTATGCTAGTTCCAGCCTTTCTGGTTCCTGAAGATGATCTTTCATTCCCAGTATTTTTCCCTTTTTCCTCCTCAGTCCCCCCAAAACCTTGTAAGTGTGGAATTCTCTTGCAGCATGAAAAGGTGAGAACTCCTCCTATCAAATTATACCATGACTACACAAAAAACTGCAGAGAAGGGAAGGATGGGAGAGATGAGTTTGATCAGGAGAAGAATATCTGATTATATTGAGGATTTACAAGTGCTTCCTAAGTGGTCTCTGTTGGCTTCTTCATGCCCATTTACCTTCCTTGCTGTTTGTACTTTCTGTTTTGAAAATGGAAGACTCTTTCTCTCCAACTGAAACTTTAACAATTCCAAAACTGTTACTGAAACAGCCTGTGAAGGGCAAGTGATGTACATTGTATGTTAATAAACAGTAGTTTTAACCTGTGTTGTGGTGCCTTTAGTTAACCTTTCTGCTGGTTAACCCAACAGAATAGGCAAAACAAACTGCTCTGAATTAATATAGAGCATCAGGAGAGATCTTTTTTTTTCCTGCTTTATTGCTATGTATACATTATATCCAGTTAATCTAAAACTTGTTTTGAAACTTTTCCTCAGATATTGTAGGCTCTTTTACCACATTCCCCCATCTTGTTATAACATCCTTGATTTATCACACTGGCACTGAGAGGCAGTAGATTGAAGTGCTGCTGCTGTTCTTCCTCTCTTTGTTCTTTGGTGATTGAGTATGTTTGCATGCTGCGGGTACTGATGAAGCTCAGCCTTCATACTGCTTAGCAAATACGACTCATCTTCCTCTCTCTCAAGGCCAGTGCCTGTTTTTGCCACAGACTTCCATGGTGGTGATAATAATGCTGCTGCATTCAAATGAGACACAAATTGTGCTTTTTTTTTTAAGGCATAAATATTTGTGGATATGGTCGATGTTGGTGGCATTGTGTGACTTGTAATGGAATTTCTTTCCGTGGGAAACAGTCAGCAAAGTTGATGAGAGTTAAGATGTGTGGTAAAGATGCTCTGAGATTAACTTGAAGTGAGTGACAACCCCTTTATTTCTGCGTTTAAGAGATTACAATGAGATGCAGTATCCTTCATGTTCACGTCTTTATTTAATTCATCTTTAGTCTGCTGAATTTTATATGAAGGAATGCCTTATTTTGTGCCTTGTTCTGGTTGTCACATTTTAAAAAAGATGCAGGAAAATTCAACAGGGCTGCAGAACAGCTTTACTTATGAAATACAGCCTATAGAAACATGCCTTAAAGCAGGAATTGTCCTTTAGCTTTTTCACTTTCTAAGTCTCCTCTTTCAAATGATTATAACAAAAAAGACCACCATCAACCGCCTAAGGGTTTCTCACTGAGCTGGACAAAAGAGTAAAAAAAAGTAAGATAATGTGAAATTGTGGTGTAATTAAAAACAGAAAAAAGGTGCAAATTGAAACTCATTAACTTGTGTAGCAGTTACATTGAGGTGCTACAGATTTTCTAGTACTGGAACCACCTAAATCAAGACTCTAGATATATTTTAAAAGACCTAAGACTTTAATTTAAGTTGAATTTCGGCTTATTGCAAAAATTACCAAAAAAACCCCCAAACAAATGTTATTTGTGATGTGGAAGGGTTGGTAGAGGTGACTGTAAGGTCATAAAATACGTAAGTTTCTGATTTGTGCCTTTTCTTGTTTGAAAACTAGCACAAGTTGAGTTTGGTTTGTCAGATAATCCTAACAAATGGGAAGAACTCATTTCTGTACCGTGAAGAAGCAATCACCACAAGTCAGAGTCCTCTTCTTCAAATAGCATGAGACAGTCATCTCTCATGGCCCTAAATATTTCACTGTTTTGGCTGTGCTTGTGTTATAGTACCGTTTCCTTGTTACCTTTTCATCCCTTTGAAATAAGAAAGTTAAAATGTTGGTTGACTATTGGAACTAAGCAAACTCAGCAGCTTTCACTTCACCATTAAGGTTTCTGTGATTTATTGAGAAAGAGCAGGGCTAGGTGAGGTGGCAGTAATTGGTTCCTGTGGAATATCACCTCGTTGCAGACACCTCCTCTGTCCAATCTTCCCATCTTATGGGACCACCAACCTCACTCCAGGTCCCCTCACTGGGGCTGGGGGGTTTTGTTGGAGGTGACTGAGAGTGGAGAGCATGGGTGTGATTTGCCTGTGGGCCATGTCTTGTCTCCCCAGTGCTGGTACAGATGGTACTGTCCCAGGCTGGGGACATGGTGCAGGAGAGAGGTGCTGAGCAGTGATGGGCTGTACTGCCCTGGATAGCACAGCGTGGGGTACAGGGCCACTGGTGCCCCCTGTTGTCATTTAAAATTGCATATATCTGAAGCTGATATTATTTATTATCTCCATTTCCTGTATGGGTTAATTGGAACTGTCTGAGCATAGTTTAGAGAAGGGAAAATGAACAGAGTCATGACTGTAACATGGTAAGGATGGTGAGAAGACTCTCAAGTTTCTGTTTCTCCTGTTGGTTTAATCCTGTATATATTACAGTTCCTTCCTAGCAGAGCGGCTGGCTTAAAAGTGATGATGGTTATAGCACTGGCTTGAAAAAAGGGAAGCCCATGTTCAAGTCCCTGATAAGGAATTATATAATTTTTTTTTTTATGCACAGTGCAATAACTAGCACAGGTAACAGAGACACACAAATGCTTGGGAGTGAGAGGTCTGTCTTTTCTTTAAAAAAAAAAAAAAAAAAAAATCATTCCTGAAACCCTGTACTTCATTCTGCTGCAGTAAGAGCAATTGTTTGGTATCTTAGTTTGCTGGGGATAGGAAAGAGAAAGTCACTTGTTTGTTGCTCAGAAACACCACAGGTTTAGTCAGCCAAACTTGCACATGAGCTGAAATCTGTCTAAATTCTTGCACATAATTCCCTGAAGCTGTCTTTTTCTTTACTGGCATCTCTCAGGAAATATAGAGCTTCCTCTGGTGGATGTTCCAGATCACCTCTCAGAAAGGCTGTTTAGGTTGGAGGGACCTGGATGCAAAGCTCTCTGTAATCTTGAATTATTACTGTAATCCCCTGGGTTCTGGACCTCTGTAGTCTCCCTACCTTTCATCTATCACTCCTTTACAATCTCAGCTCTCATCTTAAGGAGTTAGAACAGGGCTGAGAACATTTTTCTGAGCTCAGAAAAACAGATGATGCTTTTCAGGGGCAAGGTTTCCTAGATTTGTATTCTCTCGCCTTACCTTACCTTTACTTGCTGAAATAGGGAAAGTGCATGTAATTTTTCCTGGAACAAGAAAATGCTATTAATTTTGACTTCAGTCAGTTTCCTCCAGAGAACCTCTTCATTTTGATGCACCAAAAAAGTTTCAGGAGAGAGAGTGAGGTTTGGTTTTTTTTTTTTTTTTTTTTTTTTTTTTTTTTTTTTTTTTTTTTTTTTTTTTTTTTTTTTTTTTTTTTTTTTTTTTTTTTTTTTTTTTTTTTTTTTTTTTTTTTTTTTTTTTTTTTTTTTTTTTTTTTTTTTTTTTTTTTTTTTTTTTTTTTTTTTTTTTTTTTTTTTTTTTTTTTTTTTTTTTTTTTTTTTTTTTTTTAAGTGTGTAACAAATACAGGTGAGATTGCTGTTGTGCTTTTGTTCATGTTAAAAAACTGATTCACAGACATTGCAGATAACAAATTTTTCAGGGTGTGTGAGCAACTGTTCTGCATTGGGGATGAAAGGGAACTGTAACCAATAACCTGAAAAGAAATTCGTGACCACAAAACATGAAAGTTCCACATTATAAGGTTAGAAATGAAGTGAAAGAAGAGAAGCCTCTGAAAATCAAAGCAGCAAGTGTCTTCACGACATAACATAAAAGAGCTCATGCAATTTTCTTTTGGTTTTAAACACTGAGGAGAAGCATCACAGACAGGTTTACTCATGTTTCAGATGCCTGCTCTTTGGAGGTGCAGACACTGGAAGGCAGTCGTGTTTTTGAAGAGGTGGTGTGGAGCCTGTGGAGTTGCTCTCTGCAGGGAAGGGCCAGGTTTCCCCACCATGGTAGCATGCTGTGTGGAGGATCCTTGAGTCTGAGAGACATTTGGAGGAGAACTGGGGAAGGGTAACACCTAGATTAGTTCTTGAGCAAGTTTTCCTGTTGGAATGATACTGTATGTGTGCCGGTGGAAGACTGGCATGGTGGCACATGGACTCTGTTCTTTATATCAGCAAAGTATCTTGTTTCCATTACTTGGGGCAGTAGTGCTGAGGGCACTCCTCAGTCTTGTTCTGCTTACGTAAGATTGTGTTTTTATACATCAGTTTTCTTGAGGAAAATCACTACAACTGCAAAGAGATCTTAGAACTTGGGGGCGACTAAAGGTGTGTGATTTACCTGAAAGCAAAGGTAATTTTTATATCATCTAAGCTACAGTTTGCTTATGGCACAAGCCTTGTTCTTTCGATTTCAGCCACGTATGTATAGTGATATAACTGTGGAGTGGATCATGTGAGGAATGTTTACATTTATTAAAGCATTTTATGTAGCACAAAGAATAACAGATCCCTGGATTCCTAGGTAACAATTTACTCAGAACTGCTCAATATTCTTCATAAAAAAATTATTTCTACTGATCTAAAAACTGAGAAAGATGCAAGCAAAAGATAGTACCTGGTCTTCCTGTCCATAAGCAATATAACATAGGTAAACTTGGGCTGTGTTTGTGCAGGCCTTGGTAGCTTCCAGAACTATGGCTTTAATTTTGTATATGGCTACAGACAAAGCTAGCAAACTCAGAGGAGAATCTGAGAATTTAGGTTTGTACAGTATATAATAAAAATTAAAATTAATTTCCAGAAATTTGCCTATTATGTGTGCCACCCTTACTAATTAATTCACAAAGCATTTTTCCCTAAAATGTTGCTAGGAAAGGGGAGTTAATTTTTCAAGAATTGACAAGCATGGGGTAGGTTGGCAATAAGGACTATGAGGAATTTTGGAAAAGACTCTGCATTTTAATTAAATCCATCCTTTGAATTTTTAAAAAGTAGTTTGAAAAGAAAACAAAACTTATTCTCACATTATTCATTCTGAAGCCTCCAGACCATTCCAGCTAATCAGGGATTTTTGGCTCTAAGTATTACACAAACTCTAGGTATTAGACTAAAAGACACGGTATTACACAAACTCTAGGTAGTAAACTAAAAGACATGTGTCAATGATTATATAGAAAATTAAACACTGAAGTTAGTTTTTGTCTTCAGAAAATATTAACCTTGTTCGCCCATGAATAAAATGGAAGAACTGTAACCTGTAACCCTTAACTATAGAGTTGATTTAAAAAAAAAAACCACAGAAAACCCCCAAGTGAAAACACCCACTTATTCAGTGCAGTGGAGCTTTGTTAGCTTCACTGAGGCATCTTCATAGCCCAGGGTTTATGAGGGTGGATTGTCATGAAACCCTGTTTTCCTCAAGATAATCTGAGGAAGGGAGATTGTGCACGAGGGTTAAAACTGGAAAAAATCACTTATGAGGTCAGTCCAGTTCCAGGCTACATCAATTAAAACCAAATTTCAGCCTTATGCGATGTGAATTGGATCCTGGTTAGCTTAAATCCTGATAACTACAAATTTCTGTTGCCAAATTTATGAAATGGGATCACAGAAGAATACAATGACCCTTTGTATTCAAAAAGCTGAAACAAAATAGAGGTTTTAGCCTGGTTTCCTAAGGAAATGGCTTTTCAGTGACAGTGCTCTGTGAGCGTGTGTTTCTCTGGCTATCAGTCCCTTTCTGCCAGCACCAGTATTTGACAGAAGGCTGGTGTCTCAAAAATACTTACTTTCTATAGAAACCCTAGATAATTATATCAGCAACTGTCATGGTTTAACCCCAGCTGGCAACTAAGCACCACACAGCCGCTTGCTCGCTCCCCCGTGGTGGAATGGGGGAGAGAATTGGAAGAGCAAAAGTGAGAAAAGTCGTGGGTTGAGATAAAAATAACAGTTACTTGGGAAGACAAACGCCGTCACTCCGAATGTCCCCACCCTTCCCTCTTCTTCCCCCAGCTTTATATGCTGAGCATGACATCATATGGTGTGGAATATCCCTTTGGTCAGCTGGGGTCAGCTGTCCCAGCTGTGTCCCCTCCCAGCTTCTTGTGCACCCCCAGCCTACTCGCTGGTGGGGTGGGGTGAGAAGCAGAAGAGGCCTTGACTCTGTGTAAGCACTGCTCAGCAATAATGAAAAACATGCCTGTATTATCAACACTGTTTTCAGCACAAATCCAAAACAAAGCCTCATACTAGCTACTATGAAGAAAATTAACTCTATCCTAGCCAAAACCAACACAGCAGCCTAGGGGGTTATATGTAGGTTCTGGCCAGCTAGCCAGTCAGGATTTGTATGTCTCCATGCTGCCCTTTGTTCAGCCAGACTTTGGGCTTCATTAACTTCAGCCCTGGGGGATCTTTTTGCAAAGTATGGCAACACAGTTCTGAGATACTGGGAGTGATTTCTGGGATCAGTTTTAGTCATGCACGTTAGTTAATGGGTAGCATAACTAAAAGTGAAAATGCCAATGGGCTTTTATCAGGTAGCAATGATGTAGGCTTGCACAGAAAGGGAAAATTTAAACATGCTATTTAATTCTGAAATGCAGAAATGTACAAAAAAGCTATAGATGAAAGTAGAACACTCAAAAAATCATGGGGAAAGGAGATAATCTGAAGAGCAGTGTCTTTGAAAGTATTAGGAATCATTGTATAAGAAGAGTAGACTATCCTGAATGTTGATTAATAGGCTTGAAATGAAAAGGCTCACACTCTGTGCCCCACCAGACTGTATTGATCAAATCTGAGGGAAGAGGTAGCATTGATACTAGATTTGTAAAGTGCTTCCAAATGGCAAGGTCATTTAGAGAGCAAATGGAAAACCATCTACTGTGAAGCACTGAGGAGCACACCAGGGGCAGATCCAGTCAGAAGTAATGGATGGAATCTGATGAAAACAAGAGAAATAGTAAAGATGATTTGTGTCTTGGGGAACAGTAATGAGGGACATCCAAGATGACTAACACTCACATGAGGGTAAATGCATATACATGACTGGACAATGCAAATAGGGAGAGAAAAATAGCTGAAATAACAGTACAGAGAGTGCAATTGAGAGAGATTTGTCAAAAATACAGCATGCTGACTAGATGTCATCTAGCCCAAATGTGAGAAATACAAAGTAATGTTTTGTTCTATTTGTTTATACCGTTATAGTGTCTGAGAACTCCTGCTGGGCATGTAAGCACTTTTATAGTTACCTACGGTCACTGCAGCACTGGCATCTAATTCATTATTTTCTGAAGTGCTCTGGAATACCTTGGGTATTAAAGACATAAACCCAAATTCTGTTCTTTAGGCTCTTACTCCATTCCACCATGCAGGGAAGCTATATCATCAAGACTCAAAGGACAAGAACCCATTAAATATGTTAGAAGACATGAGGCTAAGGCAGAAGAATTTACTCGGCTAGTCATTGTTATAAATTCTAGATTAAATAGTTATTTGAATTTACAGTAGCCACCCAGTCTAGAAAGAATTGTGTTCCTTTCAGTGCTTGAAATGTCACACTGAATACTCAGCATTGTGCACAAATCAAGTTTTGAGTTACTTAGGCTTCCGGTTATGACTCT
The DNA here is from genome assembly GCF_000699145.1 of Aptenodytes forsteri. NCBI lineage: Eukaryota > Metazoa > Chordata > Aves > Sphenisciformes > Spheniscidae > Aptenodytes > Aptenodytes forsteri. Next base: position 2,955,236 of record NW_008794890.1, on the reverse strand, counting down.
TAAATATTTTTTTCTTGAATTCCAGATAATCTTGTTTTATGTTCAGTTTAAGAAATGATGGTCTAATGCTCATGTTGCTAGTCACTACTTACTTGCTTGTTTGTCCATATATTTTTTAATATATTTGCCTTTTTTTTTTTACAATGAATGAAATGATTGTTCCAAAGTTGATTTATTCTTGGCATTTGATTGTTTATAAATGATACTCAACAATCTGTCTTATGTGACTAGGAAAGTGGTGGAGGTCTTAGGTTTTCCTTTGTCCTGCAAAACCTTTGCTGTCCACCAAAGAGCCAAAACCCTGAGTGTAATAAATAAATAAATCAAAATATTCTGGTCAGATTACTAGTTATATGAGAAGCAATGGATGGTGTATGTAAGTGCACGAAAATTGCTAGAATATTTTATCTTATGTGAGGAAGATGTATGTATCCCTTTGAACAGTACATTATCCTCTGTTGAAAGAACGCAGCAAATACGAGAGGTGTTGCCTACGTCAACCGAGAGGGCTTAGACTGTCAAGTTACAGGACTGAGATTTTGGGTTGTATGACTGGTGTGGCAAATAAAGTCAGAAAAGCCAACAGTCTATTGATGGAATAGTAGCGCTGGTCCCCATTAACATGGAGGGAGAGATGTTCATCATTAGCAGGGGTCCTTTATGTGAAAATTCAGAGGGTATATTTTAGCAAATCACGCTAAGACCGTCTGTCAAAGATTATGAAACCAAGACTAGATTTCATTAGTGTTAATGTTGAGTGAATTTATGGTGTGTAAAAAGCACGTGAAATACAGAGGATAATAAAGAGACCATAAAAAAATGTAGTTAAACTTACCTAAAGATTTGGAATTTAAGAGTTTTCAACTCCTCTCAATGTTGGCAAGACAGCAGAGGGATATTGCTCTACTTTGGTACTATTAGAGGATCAGAAAATGTGTCAATCCTTGCAGCTAGGTTAAGAAGCCTGAGGAAAAAAAAGGACTAGATGTCCTTTGACAGCTGGGATTAGAACACCTACTCTGTGTGTATCACCACGACTTAGGACCATCAGGTGCTGGTGAATGGTAATTCCTGCATATTGCTGATGCGGTTGTGAGGGATTTCATGTTAACCTGTGGCTAGGCCATTTTTGTATACCATTTTTGTCCTAATTGTCTGTGTGGAACCATCAACTTGGTTTCAGACTAGCAAATTAGACAGCTGAGTGATCCAGGAGTGGCTAGATCCCTTCTGAAGATCAGGCAAAGCCTATGGCAATGGCTTGGTAACTGGAGAGATTTCAGTGTGACTGTGGCAGACTCCTGGGGTTTGGAGGTGGCTGTGGCACAGATGCCTGCACAGAGAAACTTGCCTAACAGTGCGGGGTCAGCAGAGACCCACTCTCTGAAGGTAACTCAGATAAATGACCGAACAGCTTTGAGCTAGTAAACTTGCTTGTGGTTTTGATTGCAGTAGTAGTTCATGGCCCTGGGACAGAAAGCATCAAGAGGACTGTCCCAGAAAGCCTGTCCAATGAGCTGTGATCAGCTAATTAATGATTTTGTATACCTGTTTAATTAAATGCTGAGCCATAGCCTTGGGCCAGCAGCTTTGAATACAAGTTGATAAATTAGTCGTTCCTGCAGTGTGCGTTTCTGGAAGTATGTCCCATTTGTAAAGCCACATTCATCAGCTGTTTACAAAAATAACAATACTTGTCACTCCTTGCCTCAGAAGGCTTCTGAATTGATGTAACAGCTTTACCTTTTGGAAGTGAAGTACTAATGAAACTGGGGCATTAGCCACCTTTTTTGCTGGTTCATGTATTTTTAAATAGATATACTTACATTCAAATTTAAGATCCAGTAGCCTACCATAGCAAATCTAATTTAAGTTCTAAAATGTTTTCTTTTAAATTGAAGCATAGCAGGGGATTTTGCAGCCAGCTCTGCTCGGAGTGGATAAAACAGTAATCAAATTTTAAATGTCTATTTGTCCTTTCTTCTGTTGTATACATAACTGATAAATCAACATTTTAATAGGACCGATGTTCTGTATCTCGTTCAGCCACTCCACAGATAGGTGGATTATTCTTATTTTTGCTGTAAGAAACCTAAGAGGCGTGTAGTAGAAAATTCCACAATAATTATTCAGAGAATCATATAACAGGAAAGACCTAGACTGCCGTGATATTTGAGTATGAATTGTATGCCAGTGTTCAGGGTTAGCTCATGAGCATATCACCTTCTTTACCATCAATATCCTCAGTCTTTTGATTTTCATGGTGCAGTGTCCTGAATGCCTTCGAAAAATATTCTTTCAGTGTATGTAAATCAAGGATTTGATCCTTGTTTCTAGTGTGCAGCTTGATTTTCTAAGGCAGATTGTTCAGATTTTTTCTAGCTTATTTTTTTTATTTCATTAACAGGAAAAAATGTTGGCAAAAAGGGTACAAGTTATATATTTTCCTGTGTTATATTTACTGTCTACCTAGAAGCCATTGTGTTGATTAAAGTTGATTTTGTGTAGCGCAGTACTTTGCTATTTGTTGAGTAAGAGAAATCTGTTGAGCAGATAATCTTATAAAAGTGTGCCATCACATAAGGCCAAGAATATACCAATGACTGCTCCCGACACCACAAAAGCCTGCACAGCCTAACTAAGCCGTGACATCAACCTCATCAACCTCATTTTATAAACCAATGAATGCATGACGTTGCACTAGCGTAAATCTAGCAAATGAGATGTGTGTGAGGCAGTTTTCTGAAGGTGTGATGTTTGGCATTACCCTGGAAGCAAAAGATGCACAGTAGAGCCAGGAAGGAAATATTTGTCTGAACCCTAATCAGGAAGAAAGGTTGGTATCTCTGTCAACTTAACAACCAATTCCAGTACACCAGACCAGACTGCACCAGCTCGGTCAGGGAAGCATACTGGAAACAGCGTGGGGGGCCCTGCTCGGAAGAGGGGTCAACATGGCAAATATCCTTCTGAACTAGTGCAGCATGGGGAGGTTTGCTAGTACTTCTCTAACAGACCTAGATCTAGAAATAAAATAGAGTGCACTGAGGCAGGACAGTAAAACATAGGGATGCTGAGGAGCCTGTGAGAATTTGGGGAGGTACCCACAAAAGTACAAACAACTCTTTAGCAAAACTAATTTTGGGGTGAACAGCTGCACAAACGCAAACCCCAAGTATAAAGGGAAATGAGGGCAATTCAAAGCAGAACTACTAAGAATGCTAAAGAGCACAAGGAGACCTGCCATGACTTGCTGAAGTATTTTCATTCAGTTTTTTTAAACAAATACTATTTTGTATATATAGCATTTTGTAAAGTATATGCAATACTGTTTAATTCCATGGAATGACTCTCCTAGTAGGGTTGGATACTTGGGGCAAAAAAGTGCACTCACTAAAAAAGGTAGTTTAAATATCTAACACTACCCCCTTAACCTGTGATTACAACAGTACTGTGCTGTACCAGACATTGTAGAGGAGAACGACTGGGTAAATCCTTGGCTGTTCATATTGAGACACAAGGCATGAGGTAATAGCTGGAAACAGTGAAACAGCTACAAGAGTGTAAGAGCTTGTTCTTTACCAGCTGCCTGTTCGGATCTGTGATTTTTAAAACAGTAGAATTATCCTCTTGGAAATCAGTTTGTAATCCAACTCATTTAACGGTCTGGTATGACATACTAAAAATTTACAGAAGAGTAGTACAATTTGTATTTATATGTTTACAGCTGGCAATAAAAAAGCCCCAGAAGTTTAATTTCCCCTGTGTATTATACACTGCATTAATTAGACAGGTGAAAGAATACCTACAGTTTCAAAGGAAATGTCAGTGAATATTTAAGTACAATGTTCTCAAACATTCACAAAAAATGTTACTTTGGAATGGCTGGTAGCAAGAGACACAGCAGCAAAACTCCAGTAGTTTTGTCAGAAGAAAACAGAGAGGTTCTGCCTCTTCTAGAATGAGGACGCTCCAGGAACAAACAGCCAAGAGGAATAAGTTAAAACTCTAGACAACTGTCCCTTCCACAGTATGCTATAGACCATGACAATATCCCTATACTGCAGTGTATTCTGTAACAGCAGAATTTGGGCTGCCTTTGGCCATAGCTGCGGGAAGCTCTTGGGGAATCGGGGAACCCCTTGATACTCACGGCCTTGCTGACAGAAAAGACAGACCAATGCATCAAAGTGGTGTCAAGCTAACAGTCAGTTTCTTATACTTTAATTACTTTACAAATATGGTGAATAGGTGACTTCCTCCTAGCAAAGGCCTGTACTCATACCTTTTGGGGTATGTTAGTGGGTTTTTTCATGTAAGTGATCTTAAGATACATTGGCTCTCTTTTTAAACCTAGCATTTCTAGGTCTTATCAGACTCCTCTGCTATATCCCAGCCTGGGAATAAATTATGGAAGACAAGGATGTCTTTGTGTGTTGTAAGCAAGTTTTTTGTTTGCTCAGACAAATACCAAGCTAATGACTATGAATATCGCCATCTTTTTAATGATATTTGTAGTGTAAGTATTCTCTGTGTTCTGCGTTACTACCTTGTGAGATGTCACAATTAGATTAGATTCAGTCAATATCTGAACTTCAATAGAAGAAACATCAGGATGCTTTTTTTTGAAATAGATTCAGTCTTGCATTTTAGATATAGGTGACTTAAGGAGAGAGGAATGGTAGTGAACAAATGATGTTAATGATGCTAAGCAGTGAGGTTTGGTTTTGGTTTGTTTTTACGTTAAGTGTGGGAGGTAATAAAAGGGCTGGGCCGTTTGTGATCGTTAAAGGTCACAAATATAATATCTGCAATGACAGTGCTAACAGCCTCAGTAGAATCTTTTTTACCTTTAATTTGAATGGTTTATGACGAGGAATGGTAGTGAACAAATGATGTTAATGATGCTAAGCAGTGAGGTTTGGTTTTGGTTTGTTTTTACGTTAAGTGTGGGAGGTAATAAAAGGGCTGGGCCGTTTGTGATCGTTAAAGGTCACAAATATAATATCTGCAATGACAGTGCTAACAGCCTCAGTAGAATCTTTTTTACCTTTAATTTGAATGGTTTAGGACAAACATTTTGTCTGCTTAAATATGTTGTTCGGTTCCTGTCCTAAGCTTGTGCACCCTTCTCAATTCCAAGGCCTGCTGTATCCCAAAGCTAGCTGCAGACACATGCTGTACTAACACTTGGGATGAAATGTAAGAGGATACTGTTACTATAGGTTGTAATACAAACTGATGTTTGGAAAAGATTCAGTTGCTTTTATTGTTGGTTGTGCTTTCTTTCAGGGAAAACATATTTTGTAATATCTTTATTTAAATGATTTTTTTATTTATAGCACTACACTCTTAGTAATTGAATTATACTAAGAATACCTAAAAGCTAACGAGTATTATGGTTTTCTGTAAAGAACAGAACTAACAAGTATTATATTTTTGTATAGAGCAGAATCAGCATCTTTATATAATCTTTGCAGTATTATTTTGCTATCTTGGGAACACAGACAGGCTTTGTGGATTTATCTCAAGCTGAAGAGACCTCGCCTGATTCTCAGAAGTTTTAGATTACTGTAAATATTGCACTGGTTTAGAGTGCTTAATTCTTGTTTCTAGGGATCATGAGAGGGAAAAATAATGCCCTGTCTTTGACATGTATATTGCAAATTAAAACAGCACCTTGAACTGGGCTTCCAGAAGGCAGAGGCTGATGAGAAATCTCCAATAACTCATCCTTAAGTCTTCCAGAAACACATTCCAATAGTATTTTGAAACTGCTCATAGGGAAAACTAAACTAATCCTTTCTCAAAGTACCTGGCAAAAGGCTTCAGAAGGAAGAGCCAGTAAGGATAAGCCGAGTCCCCTACAATGACAGAGGGGATCATAACTCCATTAATGTCAATGCTGGGCCAGTGAGCAAAAATATCCTTACTTATCCCAATTAACAGGCTTAAGTTTCTAAATATCTTGGCACAGCATCTTGGCTTTTGAAAACAGAGAGAAACCCTGTGTCCATATGAATGTGACATTGGCATTGTCCTGCTTGTATGAGTGATGACGTGATTGATCCTTATTGCATTCTTCTGCCAAGCACTGGTTTAGAAACGGTGCCAGCAAAAAGCTGAGGCCAGGGGGGATAGCGTGATTGCTGCAGAGTGAGGAGGACACTGGTGGTTACAGCTGCTCATCTGCCTCTACTCATCAAAGAGGTTAGCCCTCCCTCAGCTCCGTATGTGGTTGTTGCATCCCACGCCTGACCTGGGTATGCATAAACAGTTCTCATGGGTGGATTTCTTTATCCTGTATCACTTTGACGAAATCCAGGCTCAGGAGCATTTACATCAACAGTTGTAGTGGAAGGTCTTGGAGGGTATGGTAAGCAATAGCAGAGGCAACAATATTTCATGTGGCTAAGAGAAAGTGTGGACTCAACTTTACTGTATGCCAGGGGTATGGGTGTGAAGAATCATGGCAGATTTAGTTTGAAATACTAACATCTCTCTTCCACCTTCCCTCCAGACTCAGTTTCCCGTTTTCTCTGCTAAACTTCCTGCATATCATCAGTATGGTTGAATAGTGAAACAATACATCCTGAAAATAGCTTCCTAGAATATGAAACAGTTATTTTTGAGCATGCATAGCTCTGCATGGAATTGAGCTGACTGAGGGGGAAAAAAGTTCAAGCCAAGTTGCTTAAGCTAAAAATACCTTCTGTCTCATGCTCCAAAACAAAACAAATGCATTCTTGCAATACGACCTCGGTATGGCCTTCTGCAAAACCCGACATTCTTGTATATGTGAATCAAGTGATTTTGTGCAGTTAGAGATGATCCTCACATTATTCCTATGTTTTGCATAATAGAGTACTATATGTGAACTGAAAACCAAACCAGGTTTATGATGATGTTTTTCTAATAGAAAGGTGTGTTGTTATTAAGTATTCAGTGGTAGAACAATGGCCTCTACCTTGAAAATTTCCTTCTTTTTGGGAGAGAAAATCAGTTTTTCTGCTGTGCGTGATATTAACCACTCTTTCAAAGTCATCAGGAACCTTCTTTGTTTATAACAGTCAAAAGATTTGCTAGGAACATACAGAAATAGTTTTGGTATCTGTTAGAGGATGGTATTTTATACTGCTTGTAATACTTGTTTTTAAATCCTCTCCATTCGTAATAAAAGAACTGATTCTTTCTTGTTAGCTGCAATACAAAACATGACCTTCACTTTTTCTCCTTCACTTTTCGTAACAGTTTTTAGAATAGAAAACGGTAGCTTACTGTCTCTTATTTTAAAACGATCTCCCTTTTTGTTCGTAAATAAATAGCAGTCCTGGAATATTGAATTGATTATCTTTAGTGTGCTTATAGCGGGCAACAAAAATATTATCTGTCATTGCCACGAGTGATATCTTCTTTATGGAGTTGTAATTCAATGCCACTTCTCTCCAGAAGTTATAAAGGGGTTTATGAAAAAGAGTGAACGCTACATGTAGCTCGCCAAGATTGTCAAAGCACCCACAGCACAGAATGTATTTGCTAGTTCTGTACTGGGTTAATGCTGCCTCATGTCCTCACGTTTTGGAGTATACTTGCATATAACCAAAAGAAAAACCATAAACTTCTAAAAACACCACATCTTGAAACAAAACATGAATTTTCTATCAGAATTTGACATAGAAAAAATTGTGAGAATTTTATCCACTTATATAAATACATATATATACAGATGTGCTGTAGACACCATTAAATATTTTTAGAATCTCATTGATACTCATTTACAAGTCAATACGTTATTTATATTTGCTCACCCTGCTCACCCAATATTTGCCCATTTTTTTCCTAAAAAAGTAAAAAAGAAAACAAATCCATATAAGTTTACACCCCACCCCCCCCTTTAAAGTCATGCAGCATTATTTGAGGACATTAACTTTTATCTTATTTATCTTTGAGTTCTGTTTATATAACCTACACCACTACATTACTGGAGAGCATGCTGTCCAACTAGGCTGCAGACAAGTTTGATTTGGTATAGAAAAATTCAGTATGATTCATCATAAGAGTAAAAAGATACCATATGCAAAGGTGTATGTATATATGCTTTGAACATTTTTTTCTTTTATTCTCTGACATTTCCAGCTATCATCAAGAATATATTGAATGCTCCCCTCTCCATTTAACACTGTAGGTTTCATCTGCAATTTATCATTCCTCAGAAATGCTATTTCGATTTCACCTTGTTTCAAAGTCTTATTTCACAATGACAGTGGTAAATGGTATAAAATATAAATATCTGCTATTGTTAAAACAGTGAACTGCACACTTAGGTCACCTACTTCTTTTTACCAAACTATTTTCAGCAGCTTGCCTAAGAAATCCGCTGAGCGTGCTGATATTAGGCTAAGCAGTATGTATGTCTAAGCTTAACCCATTTTTTCCCCAGTCTTCCAGTGCAATAAATGAACTAAAAAGTATGTAAGAGTTTCTTATCAAACTTGTTCAGTATTTCTTTTCTTTATGGGCCAACTTCACCCCTTACCTGTATTGCATCTTGGAGATTTTAAGATGTGAGTCTACCTAATGCTTATTAATAACAGATTGTCCTGGTTTCGGCTGGGATAGAGTTAATTTCCTTCCTAGTAGCTGGTACAGTGCTGTGTTTTGGATTTAGGGTGAGAATAATGTTGATGATAACACACTGATGTTTTAGTTGTTGCTAAGTAGTGCTTACACTAGTCAAGGACTTTTCAGCTTCCCATGCTCTACCGACTGAGAAGGCTGGAGGTGCACA
>NW_008794890.1:2928760-2946430 GCF_000699145.1 Aptenodytes forsteri | reverse complement strand
TGGGCATCGGTTGGCGGGTGGTGAGCAATTGCATTGTGCATCACTTGCTTTGTATATATTATTATTATTATTATTATTTATTATTGTGTTATTTCAATTATTAAACTGTTCTTATCTCAATGCACAAGTTTTCTCGCTTTTACTCTTCCCATTCTCTCCCCCATCCCACTGGGGGAGGGGAGAGTGAGCGAGCGGCTGCGTGGTGCTCAGTTGCTGGCTGAGGTTAAACCACAACACAGGTTCTTATAGTAATTATTAGTTGTAGAGGCCAAGACTCAAGATCTTGTTCAAGACATTTGACATGCACAATAAAAAATCTCCCCACATCGTACTGAGTTGTTCTCAGGTGGGTAGAGTTTAAAAATGTGCAGGAAGTCTCAATGAAAGCTATCATTTTAAATTCCATCTTTTTGTACTGACTATTTTTCTGGCTCCTTTTATTTTAACCTTGAGTACCTAGTGTATATGTTCTGTGTATTTGCCATAATCTCATAACAGAAAAAATTGCATTCTCATGTAGAAGGCACAAGACAACAGCCAGAGGTAGGAAAGGTATTGTGAAAGAGGAGTGTGTCTTGTTAATCTCCCCATGTGATTTCCCACACCTCTCTGACTTACAGTGCTACTGATTTACACGTCCTTTAAAAAACAATGCTTTGATTTAACTTACTTCTTTATAGGATAAGGAGACTTAGGTGTGTTGAAGCAGATGGGGTTTGGACGGTATCATTTGTGCTCTGAAGCAGAAGGGTTGTAGCAATCCAAGCCATTAAGAAAGCTAACTCAAGGGCTCTATGAGTCATATGGAAAAAAACAAAAAAAGATACTGTCCTAATGCTTTTGACTCTCTTGACAATGAAGCATCTATTGCACTACTTCAGGATGCACGTTTGTGCTGAGTTCTACTGTGCACTGAACAAATACTGATTGGTGTGTAGAGAGCAAAATTGCACTTAAGGCAATGAGAGAATGCTCTGAAAATAAGAAATATAGGAGGACTGAGAGGCTGTAGAGCTCACGTAATGTTCAAGGAGAAGATGCTACTTGGGCATGCTGCCCTTTGTCTAGTCCTCATCTTCCTTACGTGCTGGAAGTAAGCACCAGGGCTATAGCTGCAAAGCGGAGCAAGATGGCATTAAAAAAATATAGTACTCAGCCACATGTGTAGTAACCAGTATTGGGGGGGGAACATCTTACCTTATTGCCTTTCACTTATATTATCTGAAACTCCAGGTGTGCCCTGCGTCCTTAGATCTGCTTTATGTAGTTCTCCTAGAGATATCTCTTGTTTCACTGAAGGATATGCTGTACTTGGTGTTGAGTCTCTGTATTGACCATAGTTAAGCCCAAAACTATATTGTTCATGAGAAATGTCTTATATTTAAAAATAAAAACAAAAGGAGTGGTTGGTAGCATGTGCTTTGTTTCTCTTGTTTTCCTTTACTTTTTAAAGTTAGCAGCATTACCTCTTCTCACGTTAAAGAAAGATTGGGCCTCTGGTTTAGCATACGCTGCACACCTGAATGTGTTTCTAATATTCCTCAGTGACTTTTCAATAAAATACAGGACCAGAAGATAGTCTCTGATACTGCAAGTGTTCCAGAACTGGTTTGATTTAACAAATTAGGTAAAGACACCTTATGGTGAACCATATGTGGTCTCAAAGTTAAACTAAGGGAATTAGTTCCTTGGCCTGTGTCTGTGGAGGTGAGGAATTGCATGTCTCTATCCTTGAAGCATTTTTTTTAGATAGAAGAGTAAAATGAGATCTTGCAGGGAAGAGGCTTGCGGGGAAGGAAGAGATTTGCTTTGTGATAAATAAAGCCAGATGAAATCTCACTGTAATGGATTGAATAATTTCAACATTTGAGCTGTGCTTAATTCTTTTTTGGGAGACATGTTTCTTTGGAGAAGCATAGTATGGTGTGGTGACATTGTCATTCATTATTATTTTTTGTAATTTTTATTAATGGATTGCCTTCACTGTTACTTCTTTCACTCTAGGGCATACTGTACCCAATAAAAAAATATGAGTAAGCATTGCCTGAGCTATTTCCAAATTGCATATATGCAGATAGCGAAGTAGAAAAAAGTGAATCAGAGTATGTCCACGAGCAGTGAAAGAAAAACCTAATAGGTGCTTTGATTTCTTTTTTTTTTCCCATGTCCTTCTGTGTTTCATTTGACTGGACATTGCAGTGAGATAAAACACGTTCCAATTATCTGTAATGGGAAGCCAAATTATGTTCTTCAGAAGAAATTCTGATAATATAATACATGAAGGAGAATGAAAAATGATACAATGTATTGCTGAACTCTTATTATATAGTAGCATGATCTCCATTGTTCTGATTTGCTAATGGTGAGTCACAGGTATGCCTGGGACTGGATTACATTTCTGTTGTAAATCTGTTTGACACGTAGCAGCCTTAAGAATAATGTATTCTTGTGTCTCTTTTTATTTAGAATGTATTTTAATGGATGTGGTTTTGTCAGCCAGACAGCTCTGGAGACCATACACATATCAAAGTGACAAATGCCTGGCTGTTAAAGTCCCGTGTCATATTCATGAGAAAAAGTAAGATCTTTCTTTTTCATAGGCTGTACAAAGTCATTACCTTTTGGGGCTCTCCTGGATAGCTACACACATAATCTTGTTTTCTCCCTGCATTCTTCAGCTGCACAAAACTTGCATCCAGCTTTGATGGTAATTCTCACCGTTAAAAACCTTCAAAGCAAGCTCTGGTCTGTGGCTCTTGATGCTCACCTGCTCCCTAATGCCTGTGAGGTTAAGGTACAGCACCCTACAGAGTGGGCTTCCTGTCTTGCAAGAGGCAGCAAGGAGCTTCATAGTCATTAAAATATCATGCTAGATCTTTTAAATGAATGAAAACAAGAGTTGACAGGGTAGATTATGAAATGCAAGGAAGTGAAAACAAGCTAGAATCAATATTACTGAGTTTGACATAGCGGGCTTTTTTTTTTTTTTTAATACCTTCTGCTTAGTACCCAAATGAATTGAATTTTGGCATTTAGGCACTTGATTGGTGGCAGTATGATTTTAAGATACTGTATATTTGTTCCTCTTGTGACTAGGAGGCTAAAGTGCCTTTAGGGATATCTGGCAGTCCTCAGAGCATCCTAATGAAATTGGCTGGATAGGTGACAGTGCTGGGAATTTTTCATGTGCCCTGAGAGCCTGTTCAGGATAATCCCTTTCTGGCATGGAGCAGCTGGTATCCCGCGGCCCTTGGGAGGACTTGTGGGACAGAAAATAGGGAGGGAAATGTTTCGTGTTGTCTTTATCTGACACCTTGCTGCTCAGACTGCCTGGCTGGTATAAAATCATAAACACCGTTGCTACACATGCTGTACTCAAAGGCGTTTCAGGGGTGGCTCAGCAGAAAATGAGGTTTGGCCATTTTCCAAGTTAGGCATTTATCTGCTCCTGAGGCCATGGCAGATGGTCTGCAGAGCCATTGCGCAGGGCATTGTGTAGGAGCGTGCTGGTCCCAGGTGGTCATCTCCATGTTCTGGAAGAAGTTTTTGGAGCTGGTAGTGGCTTTTTGGCCTCAAAGTTGGGAACTGTTGTGTTCATACCTCAAAGAATAACTGAAATGCAAGAAGAGCAAGGGACTTGGAGAGATAAAAATATACAAGTCAGTCTTGCAATGTTTTCTATTTACCATAGTGCTGGGGGTTTCTATGTTAAAGGAAATAAAGAGAACAGTTATTTTCTACCCATGTGAGAAAACTTTCAAGTATGTAGTTAGTCAGCACAGACTAGTAATTTGCATTTTAGAAAGAAAATATTAAATATTGCTGACATATACCACAAAAACATCAAGAGTTCTTAATGTAAAAATCTTCTTCGGATTTTGTGCTCAGAGTTTTCTTGCTATTGCTAGAGATGAAGAGGGAGGGAATGCTAGGCTTTTCCTTAGCTGAATCAAGTTAATGAGGTTATGGATACACCCTCTGTGGGTAACTAAATCTTTCAGTGATGTGTGAAAATACACAGAAGTACATTCCAAGTTTGTGTTAACCTTTCTGAAGAAAAGAGATATCTTTTGCAAGATTTTTCAAGTCAGGTAAGACTTGAAGACTCGCAAGCTTACATTACCGTGTAAAGAAGATTTTTATTTCTGGTGCGTGAGTGGAACTGCTAGATGCACAATCAGTTACGTTCAAGACAAATGAAAGCTGGGAGAAAATAAATTCGGAAAGAAATTGAACATGGGCTTTAAGTGAGATGATTTAATGATGAAGTATGAAGAGGTGTGTGGCATTTTGCAGATTGATATGATGTATTAAGACATGTTGAAATTTTATGTACTCTTCCCTTCTCCTCTGATTTTTTTACTAACATTGAAATGCTAGTTCATTTTTTGCTTTACTGAAGACCTTGCCAAGATCTTTGGATAACTCAAATAGTGATACAGCCTAAGCTGCACTCTTCCTGTCTCCAGGCTGTGGAGAGTGTGCTCTTTTGCCAAAAGAAGCACAGAGACTTTCAGCCCCTCCAGCAGAATGACACTACTTATGGCTTTCTATATGTTTAGAATTAGAAATTCAAAAAGTCCTTCTAGATCTGAATGGATTAGGATGGCCTCACTCACATTGGTTGAAGAAAGGAATCTGTTTCTATTTTTGTACAGTTTTCATTTTTGACAGCTAATGGCCTATGAAAATTTGATGCCGTTGCAGGACAAAGTGGAAAAATTTTAACTTCTAAAATGTATTCCACTTGTGACATACAGAATTGTCATAGAAATTTACTCCTTTTTAAAAAAAATACTTGTAAGTCTCTGTGTGAGCTGGCACAGGCAGGATGCAGGAACAACGACAAAACTATGGATGAAATGCAAAGAGTATATTTATTTTCATTACCTTGCCAACTGGGGGATCCCGAAGCAGCACTTGGGCAGAGGCACACAAGCGGGAACGCAGGCACAGCGGAGCTCGGTCCATGCTAGAGGATCGCTGAACCTGCTGTTTGTGCCTGTTTTTCAGGGATTCGCGCAGGCGTAGTTTACCACTATGCTTTGATCTTTCCTACAGCAGGCAGGAATCTCAAGCATGTTCGATAGGGTACCTCTAAGTCTATCACAGGCCTATGTTATCTGAACACAGATGTTCTACTTGTCGAACACACAAGGCCAAACAACGATTAGTATGATATATATGTTTTTCAACACCCCAGCTGCAAGTCACTTGAGCGTGTTTACAATCCTCCTCACCAATCTTCTGTTATTTTCCCACAGTCTCTTTTACAAGAAAAGTCATTGTCATTAAGGAGTGAAATAATTTCTACGTTTTTAATGACATGCTACTCTCAAGTTCAAAAATAAGTAATGGGCACTGTGTTATATTCCCTTTTTGTGTACAAAGGATGTAATTTGTACTGAAGGAAAAGGAGTGTCTTTCTGGAAGACAAGGAGAGAAAAGAGGGAATTTTGTGCTTGTTCCCTTTTCCTCACATACACACTGTGTATTTCTGGGGATTAAGTGAGGCTGAGAAGGAACAAATCTTATGCAAAGGTTGTGCCCACTCTACAGGGGAGTTTGCCCTTCCATATTCATTCTAATTCCTGAGTATCAAAAAATCTTTTTCTGGGTTTCTTATATCAGGTGCTGTGAAACTATTCTGCTTTTCCAGCCTTATGAAGAAATCACGGTGTTTTTTCTTGTGAGAAGGTGGCAACATCTCACTAGACATCACAAGAATGAGGCAAATTCCAGGTATGATACGTATCGCCCCAAGAGGTCTGAAGTTGCATCCTGCCAGTTACACCTGCTCTAATATTGCTTTTATTCAATGCTATGAGCAATGAAACACATAAGATGGAAGGAGGACTCTAGGGAGAAGCTGTAGAAGCAAACTGAGCAGCTTTCAATAAACTTTCCTAAATATTTGCAGGAGTGTTTTCCTCCTATATTGAAGAAAACTGATTTCCTCTGGAGATCTACTTCATTCCCAATTCATTAATCAAAGAGCAAAATTCAGCACTGTTTACAAATGCTCTTTAAGTTGCTAACATGTGCAAAATTCAGAGCAGCCCAGTGATCTGCGACTCTTCCTCCTAAGTATAGCACACATTCAAAACCACATTAAAATGTTTATGTCTTTATGACTAATCACAGCCAGGCCACTCAGATCTATAGTGGTGCTGCTGTCTGTTTCCCTGCTTAATTACAACTGTCAGCTTTCTACTAATATGAAGCTACAGCTGTTCAAGTTAGTGTTCCATCTCTTTTTCGCTCTTGGCAATGAGCCACGATTGTTCAGCTAAAACATGAAGAGATTTACTTTTAACTGAGAACAAATATACTGTGTTTTGTGTGGAAAGGTGAAAGAAGAATCCTGAAAAGAATTATGAACTACTGAGGAGTCTCTTGGAGAGTTATTTTTGTAGAGTCAGAACAAAAATACTGTGTTTTTCACTATGCTTTTTTTATTATGGGAGATTTTATGGGGAAATTAGTGCTCAGAGGAAGCTATTTAATAAAGTCAAATCTCGTTAATTGGGATATTCTTGCCTTTTAGTTTACTGCTTGGCAGGTCAGTAAGACCTGTTTTCTCATCCATGAGAGTAAGCTCCAGAGATTGTTTTCCTTATTTTCTAATTTAAAAGAAATAAAATGAAATTATCCCTGTAGCAAAACTAAAAGGGAAGTTAGACTTGCATCATCAGGATTTCTGTGTTTCTTTGGAGTGAAATGCTGTAGGACCTTGTTCCCACATTTGGGTCTTACATGTTTGGCATCAGTATCATAATTAGTGACATTTTCTTGAATTACCATTTCTTACTACTGAAATAGGTTTTAGACGATAGCAACTCTCTCAGTATTTCCTAGAAATCCATAGGTTAATTTTTGTTTTCTCTGCCAACTCAGTGGGGGGAAAAAAAAAGTTGACTGTCTTTATCGTGAGCACACAAATAATCGTGCAACTTTCTCTGAATGTGCAATACAGAAATAGAAAAAATTGCTATTCTGAATTTTCCTTTCTCTTCAGTTGTGGCAGTATCTGCTTTGCCCAGGGGCTGTTGGCCAGTTCCTGTCGAGAGTGGTTGTTATCATTGTACATGAAGTACAATTGCTTGTTATAAACTTCCCATTGAAATGCTTTTATTGGTAGGCTGCACTGTTACGTACTTGTAATAACACCACAGTGTAAATTAGGGGTTTGTCTTACTAAGACACATGTATGCAAGTAGTCCTTCATCATGAGATTTTTGCAGAAAATATGTTTATTGTACTGTATTTTTCTTGCATGTATTGAATTCATAGACCATTGAGGTGTCTCCCATTAAAAGAGAAAAAGAAATGGGCAGCTTGGTAGGAAGCCAGCTAAAGAGATGATCTGTGTTTGCCAAACACCTATGAGTTAACTTACTAGTTTCCTCACAGGTTACTCTTGCTTGTTATGAGAGGCAAACAACCACATTTTGCTCTTTGGAACATGTAAGGTGCTATCAGATAGTACACGTAAGAAGCATACAGAGATTCTTAATTAAATTTATGATCTAATTGCCCTTTTGTGTTGACACTACAGTTCTGGAGCCCAGCCCCTGCTGAGCCCACTGTGATGAGAATGGATGCCTGCCTGAAATCCACTCTGTGGAACTCCTCAGTTTCCTGCGGGCACAATTTCTTTTGATCGAGTCCCAATTTTAAGAGGAAAATGCACTGATATCATACAGGCTAGAGAGAAATAAGAAGTTTTGCATTTGCCCTTTGCTGGAAGACATTTAATCCTAATAAGCTCAGTTTTACGGTGATACAAGTTGCAAACTACCGAGAGCTGCTGTCTGGTTCCAAGTTTTTAAGGAACTTTTCATTTCCGTAAGAAAGGAACCCACAGCCATGGCGTTACATTTTCCCGGTTCAAGAATTTAACTGTTTCCTCAGCTTAAACTGCTTTTGGGGGAAGTTTTCTGCATAAAGCTACAGCTGTACTTCAACTTTTTAATCTTCCTTGGTGTGCAGATTCTTACTCTGTCTTAATTAAATTTCCTTCTTTTATTTCTGTTTTTGTCCCCACATGTTTGGTCTCTAGTGTTCATAATGCTTAAGATTTTCTGCAGGTCACAAGTCTCAAGAGAGCAGCTAATTCTTTTGTTATGTGCTTGCACTTACTGCAGTTATAGCTGAAATTAGAAGAGGTGTTCCCTGACCTTGACTGATATGTAATTTTGACACCAGTAAGTATATTTCAAGAGGAGTGAGGATATGGTAAGTCCCTGTGAGTCTCTTATGCATACTGTCGTTTCCTAGACAACTCACTGTCGTATATTAAAGCTTTGACTATCTCTTACACAATGCATTTCTGCATACTGTTTTTCAGTATCTTAAATTTACAACAAGAAGAAACGTGCAGTTTTTGAAAGTAGAAACTGAAGGGGAAAAAAAATGGTAGAAGTGACCATATATCATGATTACTGAACGTTAACATGAACTGCTCGGTAGCAATCCAGATATTTCAAGTCCGTATTGGGCAGGCTGTCCAGATCAGTGAAAGTGGGACTGCTGGTTTCCTGACTGGTTTCCCAATCTGAAAAATACTATGAAATAGGTGGATATTCATATCACTGGGCCTGTACTTCACCTGATTAGTACTGTATGGAGACAGGAGCACATGTGAAAACCTGAAGTGAGTGAGTAAAGGATTTTCTTAAGTGGTTACCATTGCCGTCATTGGAGGAAGGGGACTAATTTTCACTGCTGAGCTGCCACATCCTGAATTTGTAGCTCCTTTGGTGTTTCTCTCACATTTGCTTGCATCCAAACCAGGCTGAGCTAATTATAGGGGATCAGGGAAGTCTTAATTCTCATGAGGTCCTTAAAAAAGGCAACAGTGAACAACTGATAGAAGAGCTTGTAATTTCTGTCATTCCTGTTCATTTTGAGCACTCTCACTTGAATAGTATGTTAATGGTTCAGAAAATTGTTAAACTTAGAAATCTAAAACTGCACAAGGTCTAACAACTAAAGGAAAATATGTGATATTCTGTGAGATCTGTGAGCATCTAGTGGCAGACAAAAAAGAGCTAAAAGGTTTGTTGCCTTTCCTCCATAGTGATAATATCTAGCACAGTTTGTATGCCTGCAGCTGTAGGGCTGCTGCAGAGTTTTATTCCACCTTGTCCCTCCACTTGCACTGCTGTGGTATTAGCCTTTAGTAATATAGTCTGCATCAGAGATAACTGTATGAAAATTTCTTTTCTTGGGTGGAAATTGGGCATAAGAGCACTTCCATGTCAAAACTTTTGCATGCCCCTTGACTTGGAATAGAGGATGTTTGTTTCTTTGTTTTTTCAGCATCAGCTTCTACTGTTAATTATTTTTATATAAATCAAAGACCTAATGGAATTAATTAAGCCGAGGAGTGTTTTGTTTTTGCTGAAAAAAGGCAGGCATTCAATACTGCAATGACTAATTCCATGCAGTAAGGAAGACTGGAGTCTTTAGGAATAAATAGCGTCAAGCATCCTACTGGCAAGTGGAAAAATAATTGTTGAACTGGGAGAAAAATTATTGAACAATACAAGAGAGAGAACAAAAACCTCAGAAAAGTTGTCAGATGTGGTTTTAAACTTGTATTTAATCTTGTGATGTTGTGAGAGAGGGGAAGAGAGGAGATACTGAAGGATAATTACAAGATTAGAAGAAGTAACAAGTTTTTACACAGACACTTAACTTCAGGGGAGCTATCTCTTTCTGTATAATGTGCGTCAAATGGCCCAAACCTGAATTTCATGCGTTGTTATGAGGCTGCTGGCATAATAAGGAGTTGGACAGTCTGTAATTCAAAACCCAGGCACCTGAGACTGGTAAATCTAGAGGAGAATGACCCTGACCTGCAATTTCTATGGTAGACTGAGAGCACTGTTTTGTTTTTTTTTTTTAAATAATCTCTCCTAAACTGGGAAAAATCTACCGAATCAGAATTGTTTCATATATTGAAGACTGGCAGATGAGTGCCTCAATAATTCTGTTCAGGACGAAATAGTAACAGCTTTGAAACATGATCCTTGCAGCTTGAGACTTCCTTTTAAACGTTGTGGGGAAATTAACATTTGAATTATTAAATATGTTTTCCTTTGGGGATAATGACTTATACAATTGCATAGAATTCTGAAGGTGTCATTTAACATTAACCTGGTGTTGCAGCAGTCCTGCAGTAGGTATGTGGACTGGACATCTGTTGCTGGATAACAGCATCTATTCCCTCTGCAAGTAAATTTTTCAGAAGTTTTTTTCCCCACTATGCTTGTTTTTTTTTTCTTTTCTCAAATGGCATGACAAGAGAATTATATTAGAAGTCTGTGTGCTCTCAGTGGTCAGTGGCATCGTGGCAAGCATTTATCCACCTTGTTTAATTTTTCATCCCTGTTCTGGTTTTACCCGTTGCAATAGTTAATATACCTTCTTTAGTCACGTGTCTTTTTACCTAAAAAGCTGTACACATCGCATAAGCAAACAGTTTAATCTTCTCCCCCCACTCTTCTTCACCGAAACCTTTTATCTCCAGCTATACAAAGAACCTTGTCCTTCGCTTTGTAGGTAATTATTTTAAACCCCCATGTACTTAGGTTGCTATTCTTGGCCAGTTGAATGCTGGCCCTTATTATAATGAACAGTAATCTTGGATTGTTGCAAGAAACTTTGAGGTGCAGGACAACCATGAGTTTTACAATGAAGCTGTAGATTTCTGCAGCTGCTTGATAAGAAGCTCGACTGCTGGGAACCTTTCTGAGGTTCATAAAAATGAAACACTGGAGAATGACAAATCCTTTAGTCTACCACTACAACACTTCATTTCTGAGCAAAAGCAATACTGTACTTATAAGATTACAAAAAGCTGTAGGCACCATTTATATTCCAAGAAAATGTTTGCTGCTGACCAAATAAAATACTTCTAAATCACTTTTGTGTGCACTGAATATTTTAGGCCATGATGATTGGATATTTTATATACAAACAATAATCCATTCTTCAGCTGCCCTGATGGATCATCAGGTCAACTGCTGAGTTTTAAGAGTGGAGGTGCAGGAATGGCAAAATCACTGATGTGTGAAAATTTTATAGAAGCAGCCAATTACTTTGAGCAAATAGCTGCTTTTGATCTTTCTGGTGATTGAACTGGTGATGTCTCAGGACAGGAAAGTCTACTGCTCTTCTTTAAGTGCAGCATGTTTTTCATGCATAATAACATCATTTCTGTAACCTTCAAATGTTTTGGTTTCAGAAGGGCCTTTGCTTTTCTGGTCATAGAACTCAGACAGTTAAACAACTTTGTGCTACATATGAGCTGGGAATTTTATTCCAGCATGAAGAATTAATTTAATATAGTATTTGAGTCACTTGCTCACAGCATTGTTTTACTGAAAATGACAGGCTTGACAGAAACCTAAGGAAGCCAGATGTCCTGGAGACACTTGAGGAGTTACAGTCATTCAGCATATGGTTTTTTTCTTTTGTCAACCGGACACACATAAAAAGAATTACATGATTTATCAGTTCTCAATTGCTGTTTGTTCGCCTACTGTACAAGAATAGACAGCAGAAGAGGGTGTTTAGGGCCTGATCAGTACAATCTCCACAGAAATTCAAGATTTTTTTTATCTGTGTCAGGAGTGCCAGAGCAAATGACTACTGTTGCAATGTCAGTCTAATTACATGCTAAACTGAAGCTTATATTACAGTAGACTACAACTGGTTAATTGTCTATTGATACCGAACAATGCAGTCATGCATACTTGACAAATGCTAACAGAAGCTAGAGTATTGGGTAAAATGTAGTCTCTCTTACTAAGCTTCTCTCCCTGGGCCCTTGGCCCCAAACTATTTCAGTGTTCTGGGAAGTGGGAGATGGTGTTTGTCAAAGTGCCTTTCCCACCTCTCACAGGACTGAATGTAGGGATTAGCTGACAGTTTTCTGAACTGTTTTCTCTCTGCAGAGTGTTCTCTGTATCCAGCTAGCTGGGCAAATAAGAGGAGAATGAGCAGTTTGTATAACAGTGGAATGTTTCATGCCTCGCTTCTTCAGAAACACCACCTCATCATTAGTTTATTTTTTTTCCTGCTTAAATTAAAGAAAAAGCAGCAGAACTGGTTTGATTAAATTTAATTCCTTCTCATTCTTCTTCCACTCCCCCACTTTGTCAAAGGATGCCACTATTTGGATAAAGTAAAGCTTAATTAGTTTAATGAATTTTTAATAAAGATTAATTATATGTATAAATCATTAGTCTGCTGCTTTGAATATTTGCTTGGTAACATACAGACCACTTATCCCATGCATCCATGACAAAAGAGTTCCCGACAATTGCGATAAACTAGTGTGGACAGCACAGTAACATCTCCTGCAAGTATTCTGCTTGTGCCCTACAAATGTATTTCAACAGTATTAGTTTGCCTTTAAGGGATTCATAGTTAATCTGTAAGATAGCAGATTCCGCACACAATTATACTCTTTGAGATTTGTACTGTAGTGACTTAAGCCATCCGTCTGGAGAACGGAAGCAATTTAATGAGATTTATATAAACAACTTGTCTGTCAGTTTTGCAAGCACTTATTAGTTGAGTACATCCTAAGTGTTAGCAGGTTGAGGATCAAAGTGATAAATTTAGGATTTTTTCCAAAACATAGTTATTTGTTATAAAGAATGTGCCAGTTGTTGCAAGTAATTAAATAAAGGTTGAATTTGTTTTTATGTCATCAATACACAAAAAAGATAACAACATTAAATACATTTTTTGCCATGAGTATATTTGAGTCTTAGTCTTTTTAGATATTTCATGATACAAAACAGGAGACAGATAATTGGATTCCATCTGTGGCTTTTTAGTAGTGAGTATTTTTACCTTATGGCTTACTAGAACAAAAGATATTCACTTGCTCTGGTATCTTCACTTCTGCCCAAGTGATGAGGTCTCCCAGTCTGTAGGGAATCATGCAGACAGATGATGAAGGCATGAGACTATTTAAGGTCACAACAGCTTGCACCACCACTTGCTGCATATTACAAGGCTACTTCTCTGTTAATATGAACTCAGTCTGAACCCCTCTTTCTCCCTGAAGTGTTTTCTTTTGTTGTCAGTTTCTATTTATGGAATGCATAAGATTAGTGAAGGCCTTTGTTATGAAAATTGTTGGGTATCATGGCTGTTTCACCTGCTGACTTGGCACGTACCAGAGATCTTCCCCAGGTCTTGTTGGACACCAAAAGACACCAGCTTCTCTCGGGCTTCCTGGTTCGTGGTGTGGCCTGTGCCTGACGAAGGGCCTGGTTCATAGTGCTGGGTAAAACAGCCATCACATTTGCAATTTCCAGAGCTTTGGCGTAGGTCAGGGATCTGGAAAACCACCTATATTCAAGCCCAGTTATGGTAATAGGAAATAAAGTTTATTTACAAAATGCAAAACGTACAAATGTTTATGAAGACAAAGATAAGAGTGTGAAAGGAAAAATAGGTACTCTAAATGAGTTACACTAGAAAAGACAGAAATATCCAGCTAATTACTTGGTAGATGCTTAGCTAGCCTTCACAATCAGGCGTTTGATCCCTATGCAGGACAGATGTATTCCAGACTACTTCACAGGAAGGACTCTCCTCTGCTTCAGGGTGTGGTGCTTCCATTCAGATTCGTATCTGTGCTCCTCCATCTTGACAGTACTGACCCTTGGTGCGTTCAGGAGGTAATTTTGATGTTTTCTCCAACAGTGTGCTCATGTCTTCGTTAATGCTTGTATTTAAGTGCTGATCAGGTGCCAGTCCCTGTGCTTGATCGGGGTTATACATATTTAACTTTGTCTTTTTCAGAAGCCAGTACTGTTTTGTAGAACCATGAGAATGAAAAGAAGCATTACCTATTAAATAGGGAAAATACTTAAAATATCTAATAAGTTTATCTCAGATCTAACATAAGCTGAGGTAACTTTTTTTTATGCATCCCGGTTACCATTTCACATGCACTAGGTCTTTCTGTCATTCTAATTTACGTCTACCTCCGAGAGGCCCTGTGCTTACCTGGATGAACTACGCATTTCAGTCTATCTGATCATGTCTGTTCATGTGCATAGCAGTGATACCTGTAATTATTTTTCCTATTTCCTACAGAAAAGTACAGGAAATGAAATTCAAATGTCAAGCTTCTGCAGGGTGAGAGAGGATCTGGATATGAGACTATCCATACAGTTTATGGTGGCTGTGGTGATTAATAGAAGAAAACATGGAGTCAGCAGACATTGCTATTTTGAGCATTGGTAAACAGAGGTTATCGTTTAAGTGTGTGGGTTTTTGATAGATTTTGTTTTTACTCAGGTAAAAGCTGGCAGTTACATTTGGTGTTAGATACTTAGGTTTCAAAATGAGTTGAACCTTTATGACTGCTGTTGAAGGGAAAGGAAGTAGGATGTAATTCACTTCCAGTCCTTTTTGATCTCAATTCTGCTTCAAACTCAGGTCATGTACTGAAAGAGAGCAAAATGTCCAAAATGATTTCCAGGTGATATGTAGTAGGATCCCAGCAATGCTCCCAATGATGTCATCCCAAAAAATCCTAGTGGAAGTTGGACAAAGACTTGTGGGATTCAGTCCAGTTCATTAGCCTAATGGACTGACAAATGTTTCTCTGGATGTTCGTTTGTCTGAATAATAGAAAACTCTTTGCTCCTTCAGACATTTCTGGATTGCTGAGTGTGTTAAACTAAGTACAGACAACATCAGTGTGACTTAGTGGGCTTGGGTTTGTCACCTGCCAGGTTTGGTGTGTGAATAGCAGTTGCTTGTATTTGTATGCAAAAGTGTGTTGGCTTTTATACCCTGTACATATATATTTCTGGCTGGCTGTGGGTTGGCTGGTCAGCTGTGTGTTGTCACCAATTTCCTCCTCAGCTGGTTGTGCTCTAAAGATGATGATCCTGTTGCACAGGTGTTAATTGTTCTAGAATTACTGAAAAGGAGGAGAAAGACTTGCTGGGGTGTAGCCCAGGAGGCTGGAAAACAAGAGCTATCTGTCACTGGAGATGGTATGGTTTAAACTATTTAACCTGTATTGACATCAGTAGTGATGCTAAGAATAAGTGCATAAAAAAAATGGAATTTGTCTACTTCTAATCTGGGCAGTATCACCTTTCTTTATTTTCTGCTTCATAACTGTATGCAAATTGTGTTGCTCAGGCAGAGGAAAAAGTTGTGTTCCTTGTTTTAATTCATTCAGCCAGTGTAAAGAACCAATAGATACTGGTTCTTGGAACCATTTTACTCACCTATTTTGAAACAGGCTGTAATTGCATATCATCATTCACGTTAGTGAAATTTTGGCAGCATTTCAAGAGAAAGATCAGTGGATCACAAGTTATTATGAACTCTCTTAAATTTATGAGCAAAAAGTTGTGTTCCTTGTTTTAATTCATTCAGCCAGTGTAAAGAACCAATAGATACTGGTTCTTGGAACCATTTTACTCACCTATTTTGAAACAGGCTGTAATTGCATATCATCATTCACGTTAGTGAAATTTTGGCAGCATTTCAAGAGAAAGATCAGTGGATCACAAGTTATTATGAACTCTCTTAAATTTATGAGCAGCCACTCTTGCAAACAGTCCTGCTAAAATCATTTGGAGTATTGACATGAACAGCTGTGTGTCAGTGGAAGTAAGTAATTTGAAATCTAGCTTTGAAATAGCTCCATGGTTTTGATAGCTGAGGAACCTACAAGCTGTTGGCTTATCAGAGAAGAGACTACAGATACGTTAGAAGTCACTAGAGAGTAGCCCCATTTTTTTTAATCTTTTTTTTTTTTTTTTAATGAGAGAGCTCGATTTAGTAAAGCAAGGACTTAGGAGGAGGTTATAATTCAAACCACCTTACTTAATTCAATTTCTTTCATAAAAGACACAAAACTCAAAGTTGATGATTGAGGAAGGAGATTAGGTGAACTGGGAACTCTAAACAGATCTACAAAAGCACTTGGAAAGTTAAGCACAGATTATTCTGTTCATGTACAAAGTCATTCAGATGGTGAATGGAAACCATATACTGTGAAACCCAGTGAATATTCTATGTTCATAAATAATTGAAACTCCTCAGGGTAAAATATTCAGTTGCAATAGATGCCTAATAAAACCAGAAGAAATAAAAAGGATATAAGACCCCCAGAGAATACCCAGTACATGATAAAGGACTTAAGTGCAGTCGCATTAAATGCACCTATGTTACCAAATGATGTAAAAATGAAGCTGATGACTAGGCAAAATGAAATAATCAAGCAGGCTGAATTATCTGCAAACAGGATATCTGGTAGAAGAGCCTTTTGCCAACGAATAAACCAGAAGCTATGCATGATCATAAGGAAGAGTATGTTTAAAAACTTAGTTTTCTGACTTAAACACCTAGAATTAGGTACACAGTAGTTGCAATTCAAATATTGATATCTGGTGATGAATGTTGTAAAAAGTATCTTGTAAGTATAATAAAATATTTGAAGAAGAAAAAGTTACCCAGAAGTATTGTCCTACCATGCTGTGAAATGTCTGTCTATAAAGTGACTATCTGTAATTCTAAAGCTACTTGTAATTACTACTAGTGCTAGTTCAAATAGTGAGGCAAAGAGCACTGCCTGGGGATGATGTGAAAATAGGAAAAATCCCTTTAATCCTTTATCAAAAAATACATACACCAAAATTGGAGGTATAGACTTTAAAAATGAATTTTTAACCCGGTCATGTTGCTGCTGTTGTTAGAAGAAGGTAAATTATGCGACTTTCATTTTTTCTGTGGAAGATTCCTGGATTACTACCACTATAAACTATACCAATGACAGTGCCATCCCATCTGGTGTTAATGCAAAGGGGCAAACAGCACTCTAGTGAGGGGAGCATAGATGGTGATGCAAAAAACAGAACCAGCGCTCACCAGCTAGCACCCAGGGCTCATACCAGTGCCCAGCTCTAACAGTCTCCTAGCCAAGGCATGTGGGCCTCTCTGACAAGCGTGAGTCGAGTTACACTGCGCTTAGACCTGTGCTTTACATCTTTACTAAATATTTGTATTTGCATAAGTGGGTGAAAATAACCTTAATGAGGGTAAAGATTAAGCTGATGCAACAAAGACATGTTTGTGCTCTTGTTTATTGAAACCTAAAGCTGTAAGCAATCACTTTCAATCCCAATGAACTGGCTTTCACTGCGTTTTTGACCAGGATACCATATTTCTGTTCTTTCCTAAAACAACCTCACAAATCCAAATGCAACCTGGGCTCAAGAGCTTTTCTTTTACAAATCAACTTTAAAGTTCTCTAAGATAGGTTCAGGTCATGGCAAGTTTCTTCACATGATCTGATGCTTCACAATCACTCTAAAACATTTGATATGAATTCACAATCAAACTATGTCAGACATTGTTGATATGCTTTGGTTTCTTTTGCTTTTATTGATCCTGTGGCTTAGCTGCTTGTCCTGGTT
Source organism: Aptenodytes forsteri (assembly GCF_000699145.1). Taxonomy (NCBI): domain Eukaryota; kingdom Metazoa; phylum Chordata; class Aves; order Sphenisciformes; family Spheniscidae; genus Aptenodytes; species Aptenodytes forsteri. The sequence goes on along the minus strand of NW_008794890.1, from coordinate 2,928,953 downwards.
TCGGCTGGGATAGAGTTAATTTCCTTCCTAGTAGCTGGTACAGTGCTGTGTTTTGGATTTAGGATGAGAATAATGTTGATGATAACACACCGATGTTTTAGTTGTTGCTGAGCAGTGCTTACACTAAGTCAAGGACTCTTCAGCTTCTCATGCTCTACCGACTGAGAAGGCTGGAGGTGCACAAGAAGCTGGG
>NW_008794890.1:2898843-2928508 GCF_000699145.1 Aptenodytes forsteri | reverse complement strand
GGGGGGAGTGGGCGAGCGGCTGTGTGGTGCTTAGTCGCCGGCTGGGGTTAAACCACGACACTGCTAAATTGTACGGTTCTCAGCTTTTTCACAAAGACAACTTAAAAAAAAACAAATTTTGTGGGATTATTTCAGAATCTTAGCAAGGTTTTCCAAGAGCCAACTGTGGTATTGTTAAGTTTCTTTCATAAAGAGAAAAAGTTGTTTGTGGCTTTCTACCCATATTCATCAAACTGGCCTCTAAAAATGAATCTAAGATATTTATTAGCTCTACAGGTCTTGTGTGACTCATAGAATCTGGCCTCATCCTCTGATATTCCAGTTCAGATTCAAAGTCTTTATGCAATGTCTAAAAATACTGAGGCCAGAGCCCATCAGTAAGTCCTCTGTCGTCAGCAGCCACCGATGATTATCTTGGTTGTGAGTCAGGCATCAGCAGAGAAAATGCATCTCTGCTCCTCAGTTGTTTCCACTCACAGAAGGCAGCAAATATGATTCCACAGAGAGCTGTGGAATCAAGAAGTGCTGCACGCAATTGAAATATGAGGGGGGTGTGGGGGCAGGGACTGCAGCTTCAGTAGGGAAGAGGGGAGGAAAACAGCTGCATTGCAAGAGGACAGTGTGTGAAATGCTTTGTACAACCACTGGGAAGGTGAAGGAGAGCTGAAGATGGCAGCTTATTGCAGCAAACAATGAAATACACAGCAGCCTTGCTGAGACCGTGTAGTTGCAGTATTGACAGTGCTGGATTTTTGTTTCATCCTGCTGCAAGAGAGAGAGGGCTAAGGAGAGGAGATGGAAAGGCAGTCATGCTGGGATGGGTAAGGGGAGGGCTGGGGTGTGTTTGCTGCTACTGGAAGTGTCTGGGCCTGATCCAAGCAGTTCTTGCAGTTGTGGTTTTCAGGACTCTTGTAGGCAAAAGAGGTAGCAGGATGGAAACGTCTTTGCTGCTTCAAGCAGACTCTTCTCCCAGGCGAGTACCTACCTTGTTGTTGTCTTGAGCCAGACCTGCCTTGGCCTCCACCCTCTACCACCTGGTAGGAAGAGAAGGGAGAGAAATTATGTCCTCTGGAAAATCACGGGAGGAGTTAATAGCCCAGAAGCCCATTTTTTGTTTGCTGCAGGAATAAGCATCTCTCCTTGATATGCCCTTAAAACAATACAAAATAAGGTCTTTTTTTATCATTCTTTCTGAGTTTAGTATCAGCTGTCTGCAAACATGAAAGAATATGGACAGTTTGAATTGTCCCCTTCCTATGTCATTATGGGTTTTGTTTCCTGTTGTGGAAAAATCTGGTTTCAGTTAACCAAACTCTGGAAGACTTCATATGGCTGGGACAGTCATACTCTCTTTCCTGTGCTTTTGGTCAGTGTCAGAAACAGGGTGCTGAGGCAGGTGAGCTTTTGCTCTGGCTCGTTACTGGTCTTCCACACTGATTTCTAATTTCAAGTTGAAGATAGGAATTCTGAGTGTTACTCCTGTATGGCTTGAGCACATTGTAACCACAAATGCAGAGGGGAGGGAGATTCATGCTCAATAATTGTTTTCACCTGTGGAATAGAAAGCCTGAAGTGTATTACTATTTTGAAGTCTGTAGTTAAGTATTACACTTGATTAGAAATAAGCTAAATATGTGCAAAACTTCATTTTGCAAACTAGCTTGCATTTTTTTACATGATTAATAGTCTCTTGTGAATGATTTTACACACACTTTATATCACACAGTGCTGATGTTTGTTTGCTTTGGAGGCAGGTTTCTTATGTTGCATCTCTGGTGACTCTTTACTGTGGTGTCAATCAGTTGTTCACTACTTATTTATTGACATAATTATTTCCCTTGCTAATTCTCCATTACCCGTTTTTTGCTGTTGCTTTCTTTCATAACGCAGTTCCTCAGCTCCCAAGTACATATTCTCTAGTTCAAGGATATTTTGGGGTTTGATGTTTGTTTTTTGTTTTCTTCCCCTGCCCCCCGCCACTCCCCAACTGCTTATCATTTTTCATCAATTAGAAAATGGATGTGATCAAGAGGTCCTTACCTGGCCAGCTCAAACAGTCTGAAATGCAAACTCCAGCTGCAGTTAAGTGTTGATAGCTCCCAGTAGAATTCAGATTACCATAGCGATGTTTGATAACTGTGGAAACAATGACCAAAAGCTTCTGAAAACACAAGGCTTTTAAATTCATTATTTTGTTATTACACCAATATGTTACTGTAAACATACTGGCTTAGGTGGTTTTGTGAGGAAAGAAAAACACGTAGACAAATACACACAACTATGTATTTTTTTCACTTTGGTGTTTAGTTTTCATGTAAACTAGGTGATATGGAACTGTGTTCCTGCCAAGTTAGACTTGAATTCCCTTCTGTACAGCACACTTTCTCTGATCTTCTTTCTAAAATTTACAGGATTTAACCTATCTATAAGATGTCTTGGCAAACGCAGTCTGTGTATGACATTCCAAAATCAAAATGCAGTCTGCAGAGTATTAACTAGATGTCTAGCACTGGCTTTTTCTTGCGGCTGTGTGCTAAATCACGCTGGACTTGAATTTCTGTTCATGGCACTGGCTTCTTATTTCTGCTCCTGTTCCACCTTGTTTGCAGCTGCATCATACAGTCCTTTTATATTTTGGCAATTAATTATGTGTGGTGGGAATTACTGTTCTGTAAGTGAAATGAGGATGCTGCTGCTGGGAGAACTGGAAATTATAATAATTTGCTGTGGAGGGGAAAACATTGATGAGGATTGTGGAAGAAATGGAGATCTCTTGTTTCCCTGCGCTGTGCTCTGCTCCAGAGAGAGCAAAGAGAGTGGCAATAAGCTGGTTGATGTGTTTGGTAGAGTTAACAGGTTGAATGTTGCTGTGTCCTCCCCTACAGGATGCCTCTTCTTGACAGCTTTTTTTCTTTGTTTCCTCTCTTATGCTTCCCTGGTATGTAAAGGAGTTTGCACAACTATGGTTTTGTAGCTATTCTAGGAAAAACACCCCGGAAGCTGGAATTCCAGTCCTAAACAGCTGAGCAGATTTCAGCAGCTCCCTGGTTTCTTTTCATAGAATCATAGAATCATAGAATCATTGAGGTTGGAAAAGACCTCTAAGATCATCGAGTCCAACCGTCAACCCAACACCACCATGCCCACTAAACCACGTCCCTAAGCACAATTTTCCTGAACTATATTCCTTTCTTGTATAAAAATACACTCTTATCTCATTCTTCTGTTTTCAGACAACGGAGGTATGTCTGGGAGAGCGCAGGACGTGGCTTTCCCAATAGGTAAAACAGAGGAGGGAGGGGGAAGCCTGTGTACCTGTCTTTGAGTTTGGCAGTGGCATATCAGTTTCTGCTGGCCACCTTGCACACTGGCATATCTGTATCAAGCTGATAACCAAACTGTGTTTGTAATAACCTTTTTCTTTAATTATGGGTGTCAAATGCCTGTATAACTGCTGTTATTCAGAATTGTGCAAGTTAGTATTGCCAGCAGACAGCAGAGCTTCATCCAAGATTTTGTGTTCAAAAGATTATTCTATTTAAGGATAGATGAGCTACCTACAAAATCTTGTGAAATCACCAGTAAGTTAGGTAATGGGAATGACTTCAAGGTGCTGGTAATGTCCTCACTGATTGTTCTTAAAATGTCATTAGAAGAAATAAAAGCTTGTTTGTTAACAAAAAGAAATGTTGATGAGAAAAATTCCCGCTGATACTGTCTGCAGCACTCCTCCTTGGATTTATTTATTTATTTATTTGCGACGCAGAGGTGCTGTGATGTGAATGTGAGAGGTCATTCAAATCCAGAGCACTGAGGGGGTCAGCACCAACGTTTTGTTCCTGTTCTGTTTATTTGCTTTCTTCTTACTTTCTTCTGTGGTGTTATTCAGCAACTGAGAAATGATGCAGCATATTAAAATGCCGTTCCCGTAACTTCAGCTGAAATCATAAACTTTGCAAAGCTGTGCTGCAGAACTCTGAGGTGTGGTTTGTTTGGGTTTTTTTTTGGTGGTTTTGTTTTGTTTCTGTTTGTTTTTAACATAGCTGCAGGTGGGAAAATATAACTGAAGGGAGACTGAATTTCATCTCAGACAGGAATCTTCGCTTGCAGACCCCTGTGGCTAGTTGGCCACAGCATTTCTCTCTGGGTATAGGATAGCTCTCTGATCATCAGTACTGTGATGTTTTCCCAGCTTTTCCCCCCTGGCTGGGCAACGATATTCATCAGGCTGGGAACAAAGACAAGCTGGAAAAAGAGGAAAAAACCACATATGTATGCCTAGGAATGCAGCATACTGGTGGACATAAGTGATCACAATAGTTGTATCTGGCAGCTAGCACGGAGGCAACTGCAGGGCTTTTGTGGTGGGCTGAGGATTGCTGATGCTGACAGACTGATGAAAACAAGGGACCTGTAGTTCAGCTGATCCATGCAGGAAGCCCTAGACATTTTGTTTATTTTGTCCCTTGTAAACTGGAATAGCTCTAATGGTAGCATTGAGCATAACAGAAGATAAAATCTATTTTGGAGCAGAAATATGTTTTGTGGCCATTATAGCACAAATATTGCAGAGTGCTTTAGGAATATGTAATGAGTTAGAATTTTGGATCCTAGCTATTGGAGGGGTAGATGTCACTGTTTGGGGATTTTTGTGCAGCAGCGTGTCAGAGTGCTGTATTATTTGGCTGCTTGGTGTTTCCTCAGTAAAATGTAAATATATGATTTATGTTCTAGAGAGAGCAGACTTCCCAGCTGATGAGAAGAGCAGAAATTGGAGAAGTCATCTATGCTCAGGGTAGGTTCTGCTTCCTTCAAGGGGTCGTTGCCTCCTGGTCAGATCCTGGAAGGAGCCTGGTCTCAGAAAGATGTAGAAGTAAATTGAGTTCTTGACAGAGATCCTGTATAGACCTCTACTTGAAGTCCTAAATAGGCTTTACCCCTGTCATTGTACAATAAGAACCGTAAAACACCTTACTGGACAAGGGCTTGTTGGATATCGTGAATATAAGGTGGTCATACACTGACTGTCCTCCGTAATAATAGGCTTAAATCTGATCCTGTAGTAAAATATGCAATTCCTGTAATTCTCCCACTTACCAAAAATGAGACATCAAGATACTGTATTATCAACTGCTACCAAAATCCATCCTGCTTTCTGTCTTACTTTCCTTGTCTATCTTAAACAATATACCTTGATGGAGGAGAGGGCAAAGTCCAACGGGCCATCTGCTGTAGAATGGGCATTGCTGTCTCCTGACTGAGTTGCCGGGCAGAAACGCAGTGCAAACATCACCTGCCCTCCCTCTGCTATTTCAGTAGATGCAATTTTGATTCCTGTTGCTAGATAGCAGGAGTGTATTGATCCCTATATCAAAATGTACGATTCCCTCAGTTCACTTGTTCTGCTCTATCAAATTCTTCCTTTGTACGAGTTTGAAGGGAGATGGGCAGGACCATTTCAATCCAGGACTCCAGTTTAGTCTCTGCAGTTTCTTGCAGATGAAGTAGTTTTGTTGCCATCTAACTTCACAATATGCAACTGCTGTTAGGCACATAAACTTTATGCTGCCATTACAGCAGCACCTAGAAATCTTTCTGAGCGCAGCATTTCACCCTCTGGTAATCATATATATGAATTTCAATGACCAAAATGCGACTTCAGTGGACCTATGCTGATTTACACTGATGGCCTCATTTCAGGACCTTTTTTTCTTTTTTCTTCTGATGGTTCACAGAGAGAAAGAATCTAAGGAAATTCATATAGCCAGTTCAATTTTTGTCTCCATCGCAGCTGAGGATAGTCTGGATTGGTAGGAGAGGTAGTGTTACTGTTGTTTTCTTTGGTGCTTGAATTTCTGGGATTCAAGGTCTCTAGTAAAGTATTAAAGAAACTGCAGGAACTTTAGTCCTAGTGTTATGCCAGAAAGATATTTTTAAAGTTTTACAAAGGTAAATAATGCCAGTGTGATAATTATTTTGTTATGATAAGTGAGAAAATTGAGCTTTTTATCTTTTAAAATTCAATCTAAACCCAGTATTTCATTCTCTTTTTATCCAGTGAAATAACTGAAAATAGTTTTACTTGGAACAGAGATAAGAAAATAACTGAAATTAGTTTTACTTGGAACAGAGATAAGAAAATGCTAGTGATTAAAGATAATGTTGTGGAATGTCTGGCAGGGTTCAGTGCATCAATAACCCTGACACGTAATGGAAGTAATTGAAAATGCCCCGTGTGTGTTCTCTGATAGAAGGCAGTAAAAGATCATTGAGGTACCAAAGCTCTTTCACAATACTAGATATATTTGAAAATCAATCTCTTATTTTTAATCTTTTATTTGAGTCCTTTAAATCTCCATAAAGCCAAACCTAAACCTGCACCAGTGCCTTTAGCTAGTTCCTGTTGGAATAGAGCGGCTCATATTTCATTCAGTTCATTTCTAAGGTCAGCAAAAAAGACTGCATTTCAGCTGAGAAACAGGGCCAAGAGGCTCCTCAAGCATGCTAGCACTGGGCAGAGTTGAGGTGGTGTCTCTCTCCTTTTACCTATCAGTTTTCTTCTTTACATTCCAGTCTTGAGCTCCCCTGTGTCCCTCCTCCTTTTTTCTTTTTTTATTAGACATGCTAGTTCTCTTTCCTTTCTGTACTTTTGCCACAGCTGTCTGAAATTAACCCTAAGATAATAGGAAAACTTGTTATTTTGAAGTTTTGTAGGAGGGGGGACATAATTCTGGGTTTAGGTTACTTGTTTCCAGATGGGTCCCAGATTTCATCAACGCAGAACTATGCATTGGTAAGAATTCAGAATCTTTCAGGACCACTCTGATTTTAACAGAAGGGACAAAACCATATAAGACTCTGTAAATTACTTCAGGGAATGCACAAGAGAAAGTATTTTCCATTAAAAAGCAGCAAGAAATCTGGATTTGTTTTGCCTCAAGTTCAGACTCTGCCAAGGGTTAAAATTCTTCCTGGGTTTTCTTCATCGGAAAGTGGTGAAGGCATCTGGCCTTTAAAAAAGCTTGAAGTAAAATGTCAACTTTCTGCAGAAATGTTCTGTTTGAAATCACTCACTACTGTTTGAGCGCCAGTGCTGGTAGCTGACAAGAAATAGAGGTTTCCTCCTTCTGTCCCTCCCTCCCTCACAAGGTTTTTCCTCTAATACTTGACCGAATCCCTGTTTTTCTGCTAAGGACACATTGGAATGATAAGCTTTGGACTCGGAGTTCCATGTAATTATGAATATGTCCATACTTAACCATGGTCATATGCATGTAGTGAGCTCCAGATTTTTTTCAAATTGGAAATGTAACTTCAATTATGAGATGGTGAGACAAAAGTGCAGGTAGTCAGTCTGATTTTGCTACTTGTCTCCCTGATGTACAGTGCTGCATGATCAAAGTATTCTGTCTATGGTCTTCTCTCATGAAAAATGAACACTCTTGTAAAAATAGCTTCTTAAAACTAAGAAACATATTATGAAAGACGTATGTTGGCGGCATGTTTTTCTGAAGGAAGATGTATGTTGTTAATGACTTCTGTTGTATTTTATTAAAAAATCCTTACATAGTAAGTGCTAAATTGTTCTTAGTTCTTGCACTAAAAATTATTTCATGGTCTCTAGAGACTCAATCTCTACAAGTACTTACAAGTCAGACAGCCTTCAGAGCAATTCCTGTGGCTCTAGAAATGCATGAGGTGTAAGGGCTTAGCACTTGGGCCCCTGTGACGGATGGACGCAGCCACAGCTCTTTGGAGAAGTTCTTGCTGACAGCATCACTAAACATTGGCTCAAAGGGTACAGGTTTGGGGTGCTTCTGTACCCATCGTCCTTTTGTGCAACTGAGCAATAGTGATCAATGTTTTATTCTTGCCTCAGGAGGAAATAATTAAGATCAGCATGACTGGAAGTTAAATGTAGGTATGAGGAAAATATGTTCTATACAGAAAATTCAATGCATTTTCTCTTAATCAGTGTTCAGGGCAAGCACAGGGAATAATCCATGTTTCAGTTAGTTTGGGATTGCATTGTGAAAGTCATTTGAGTTAAATTAGCACACAGTGCTAGAATACATTACTGCAACGCTTGGGATCTGAGGGTGAATGTACTCCAAGGTGTTAAACTTGAATGATCACCAGTGTAGATGAGTCCTGAGATTCATTAAATCATCACTGCTGAGGTCAGGGGAACTTAAGTCAATGGAATTAAATGATCATATATGCTTAAATGGATATATTTGGATAGGAATAAAATTAAACATGTAGGATATAATTTCAAAAAGGTGTTTAAATTTCAAAGATACAGAGAAGGATGTGACTTGGATATATAGTCTGCTCAGGTACCTTGTGGACAAGGGCAGCTGTTTGCATTTGTAGACATCTAAATACCTCAGACTAAGTATCTTGTACTTGAAGTAGCAAGCTTGTGAGCATTCTGCTTTTTCACCCAGTTTGTTTTATCTTTATAGTGAGCCTGCTATGAACGCATTAGTTTATCAGTGAACAATAAGCCCAGAACAAAGCAGATCCTTGTCTGTCTAAAGTACACTGGGGGGCAGAATACTAACTGTCAAGGAGACTGAGAGATGAGATAATGAAAAGAGTGGTTTAGACACTAAAATCATGTTTATATTTGGATTTTTCTTTTATTGGTAGTTTCATTTTTCAATTACCAACATTAACTCACTACACAGCTTAACCAGAAGGCAAAGATAATAATACAACTGATAACATGCTTCTGGAGGAGGAGTAGAGGAACTGTACTCATGTGTATAATACCAAACTGTCATTCCCAGCCAAATTATAACACAGAAAAGTTAACAGCATTGCAACAGTTCTGCAGCATGTTTGCATCTGTACATTAAAACCCCCATAGTTTTGGTGTCAGATTGCATTGTATGTGCTCTAATGACATTTTTATTTGCCTTCTCTCATCTGTCTCTTCTTTCATAACAGAATTGTGGATATCATAAAAGCTGAGTTGGGGGGGGGTGAGGAAGCTGGGCAAGCAGACAGGCTGCATCGCCCATCCCTCGCTCATCCGCAACAGGTGCTTGTCCTGTCTGTTCTTGGAGATACCGCAGCATCTCTAACCAGTCTTTTCCAGTGCTTTGCTATCCATATTGTGAGTTTGTTTTATTTTCCTAACACCTGACTAAAATTTCCCTTGTCCTACTTCAAAACTATACTTCTTGTCCTACCTGCAGTAGAGTTCTTTCCTGTTCAATAGCTGCATTTTCTATATGATATCTTGCCTTGATGTTCTTTTCTGTAGTCTAGACAGCCTCAGTTCCTTCAACTTCTCTTCAGATTTTTTTCCATATCTCAGATTTTGCTGTCCTCTATATTCCTCCTTCTTAATTCAAAAACATCTTCATGATTTGCTTCAGCATTGTAGCCTGCTTAAAACAACAAAAAGCATCTAGACCCTTAAGAAAAAAGCAGGGTTACCAAAATGCATGTCAGTGGCTTATGCCTCACCTTACGTGCATAGTATGGATCGTAATAATTTTGTCATTGTTGCATACAGAGTCTTGAGGGACTCTGCACAGACATTATGTGGATGCCCTATCAGAGTAGCATTGCAGGGTAAGTCTTAATAGAGTGCTGGCACTGAGGGAAGAGACTGTGCCTTCCTCTGTGTCAGTTCTCTGCGTCTTTGGAGTGCTACTGGAATTTAAATGGTTTATGGCCATCATAACCAACACAGAGAAATACACAGTGTAGAGCTGTAGAGCAAAAGCCTCTTTGCCAGGAGATGAAAAGAACGTGAGTCAGATGCAAAAAGATTTTGCTTTTGTTTGTATGCGCTCTAAATGCTAAACAGGGGTTGGGGAGGCGGAAGCGCTAGACTTCTTAAAGCATAACTTAAAAAAAAAAAAAAAATTAATCTTGCATAGGAAACTTGTATTGGTAAGGTCATTGCTTCATTTGTCTTTCAGAGGACAAGTCTGAGTGACCGGCACGGACAGGTCAAGCTAGGACATCAGCACTAAACATTGCAGTGTCTGAGCTCTACCAGGGACATTTCTAACAATGGGAAGTGTGTTTGTAGATGTGTGTCTGAGAGGAATCTTAGGATTTCAGGCATTGGCCTAGGATTGTCAGACATCTTGTAACACAGTCAGAGCAAGAGGATTTGACTGGTTTTGCAGGCTGTCTTAAAAGCCGGGGCACTCTTTGGATACACCCAGATACTGTTAGGTCATCAGTGCTGTAATTGTATCTGGGATGTGTCAGATTACTGAAAAATCCAGTTGGAAGGAAGAAGCCCTATCCCTGGTGATGGTCCATCTGAGCACTGTAAAATCTACTTCTCACCCTACAGAAAATGTGGATGCACAGGAATAGCGATAGCAGGCACTGTTTGGTTTTATATAAATTCTCTGATGTCTGATCCATATGAAATCTTCCATCTCGGGTTGGAATAGGTTCCAACAACAGGTTGATGAGCATTGGCTCAGCTCTTGGCTGTTATAGCATTGCCGAGCTCCGGTAGAGTCTGTATTATGATAAGCAGGTAATGATGGGTTATGACAGTCCAAGAGGGGTGCATTTGCTAGAACGGTGTCTTCAAGATCAAGGTCTTAAAGCTAGGCTGGCACCTTGAAGTCAGGAGTAGCTTGACTTTGAGAACACCTGGGGGCATGTCAGTGAAACACGAAGTTCTCTTGCAGTCTCTTTAACGCTTGAAAACGGGACACTTACTTTAGATGCCTGTGGACTCAAGGGCTATGTAGTTCATTAGTATACATTTCCCCTTCCCAAACAAGGACTCAGAAGCCCCATCCGTGTGCGTGAGCCAGTGCAGACCCACAAACATCAATGGCTCCTGAGTAATTGTTTCCTGGCAGCTACAGTGAACGTCAAAATAAACCTCTAGGGACTGTTACACAGCAAAGGTAATTGGATATTTCGGAAAGCTATGAACAGCACTGTGATAACTGTGTATTGTTTGGTTCTGGTGTCAGTCTCTGCCTTGAGAATTTTATTTGAAAACTGTCAGCTTAAGGTGAAATACCAGTAAATGGGGTTATAAGTGTAGAGAATCTCCCTGATTGCATAAAAGAAAATGGGGGTGGAGAAGTGGTGGAAGATGGAAATTCCTGCAAGCCAAAATGTTTGAAAGAATTGCATAGCAAGAGGCTAATTGGATATATTTTTTTTCCCCAAAAAGTGTTATCATGGATGCCAGAGAAAACTGTAAGAAATCCAGTGTCCAGATGCATTTGTTTCTTATGGCTAAATGTAAAGCTCCCATTGACAGCTGGTGTCTGCAAATGATTCCAGGAAACAGATGATAGCAATGAATTACCACTGAGGAAATCAGCAAGACAGCCAGATAGTGTAACTATTTTACATGGACCTTCATCCCCTGCCCCACAGCTTCCAAACTCACTGTCACAACAGAGAGGAGTGCGTTTCAGGAAGATGGTAGTGTCCCTGAATTAGCAATAAGTACTTGGACAAAGATCGGACTTCATTTGGGAGATTTCCTGTTGGCTTCAATAGCTGGGAGTGTGGCCCAATTAGGAACTGTGGGATTGAGCAAGTCGCTCCATGTGGGTTTGAGCTGTGGATTTATAGCTCATTTGCAGAACAGAGACTGGACATTTTTGTCACAGAGCGATAAATCTGTGTCTGTATGTGTGGGCGTGAGAGAAGGAAAAGTGCAAGCCTCAAGGAAAGAAAATATCATTTTCCCAACAAGATTAAAAGGGAATTAGACACGCTCTATCATTAGTACCATCTAGCTTCTCCATTAACAAGAGTCAGTGAGAATAATAAGTTGCACTGGGAAAATTAGACCATGGAGAGACTAATAGGAAAAAAAATGAGTGACTGGGACATAAGACTTGGACCCCATTAGAATGATCATTCCACTGGATAAAATGTCGGGTGCCCTAATGAGGGCATGTTTTCTATCCTATATTTCCATCCTATGGGGTAAAGAGTAAAAATCTTGACATTTTCATAAGGCAAGAAAAAAGTATGTATCAATCAAACCAGATAATGTGCTCTCTATCGGTATATTACAAAAACAATGCAAAGAATGAAGTGTTTTGGACCTTCAATTTTGTATTCTGGAATTCTCAAAACAATGTTGACCTTTCTGAACCTTCTTCTTCCCTCTTTTTTTTTTTCCCCCCCTTTCTTTTCCCCCCTTCTTCCTCATGTTGTCTCCCCTGCCGTCCTCCTTTGCTACTTTGGCAAGCTCTGAAGGCACCTTCAGTTACAAGCCTCAACCAAAGTGTTGCTGGGCTCCAACCTCCACAACCTGCAGATGAGGATTTCTCCTGGGATAAGCAGGCTTCCAGCTCCCTGACAAAGGTGCTCTTTTTTCCTTGCCTTCTCCAGACTCAGCTGGCAGAACTAAGGACTCCCAGTCCCACAAAGCTGCTCTTCATGCTTTTGCTTCAGTATCAGGAGGAGGCTAAGGCTATCACTAGCCTGCCCTATGCCCATCCCATGATTATCTCCAGCAAGGCACAGGCAGCCCTACTTGCAAAAACGACTTTATCAATCCCTTTGGATCCTGGGGACTACATTTCTCCTCTTTGATCTTTCATCCCAAGCCTCAGATGAGTGCTACTGCCTCCTGTTAAGACTGTTCACTGGCAGCATGGGTGGTGAATGGCTCTGCGATAAGAGCACCAGTCCCTCCTGCTGTCCGTGTGATTCTTCTAGTGGAAGGAAGGTATCCTCCAGATGGATGTTCTCTATGAACTGATCTCAGCTTTTACTGTATACTCACTACTGCATGCTTTTACTTGCTGATCACTTCCATCCTTCAGTGCCCATAGTTAAAGAATTTGGGGCTTTTTCCATGCTCTGAGGAAGTCCGATCTAGCTGCCATCTGTGCCTGCTGTCATCTGGTTCATCTCTGTATCTTCTGTGTTTTCTCCCCGCCTTTCCCCATTCTTCACCATATGTCCCTAAGGCAGTTAATTTATGAACCAGATCCTTAAGTCTTGTACCTTAGGAGCTGAAAGAACCTCCCTTTAACCCCTCGGTACTTTCCCACTTCTCTTTTCAATGGAGCTGATGCTCCTCATTGCTATTAGCTGCTCTTAAACAGTGGGGGACATTCAGATCCCTGAGACTTGATCGCTCCAGTATTTCTGTTTTCTTCAAAGACATTGTTCTTCTCCAAAACCATCATTTACAGTTTCCATCCACGTCGTGTCAAGAGATGTATTTTATCCAGAAGAATGCTTTTCCTAAGCTTCTGTACTTTGAGGTGAGTCTACACTGCACACTTAGGATGCTTGGCAGGTTTTAATTTTTTTTTTCTCCTGCACCTGAGCTCTTTCGGTAACCTTCAGCGGTTTGTTTCACCCACTGAGTGATGTAGAGGTTTTGCTGTAGCTGGGTGGTATCTATACTAATGGGTCAGAGATGTGAGACATTTTTAGGCAATATTGCATGCAGATGGGCACATCCTCAGGAGTTCAAGGGACACAAGGAGCATGGCAGCGCTGTGTTTCTCAGCCACACAGGGACCTTGAGATCCAGACAGATGTTCACTAGATACTATGCTATTTTTGAAGCATCTGAGAGCTGACACAGCCTTTGCTTGGGAGAGCTGCTGCAGTTGTTACTCAACAGGTGATCCCGAGACCTCCCTTAGACCTAGTGTTTGTTGAAAGGCTTGGAGCCAGTCATCCCCATAAGATTGTGCTTGTAGTGTCTCTCTGAAGGGCAGGCAGGAAGGAAGGTGCTCACTAGCGTCCAGGTCTCTTCCAGGCCTGTAGTCCGTCAGACTACCAGGCAGGTAGTCCACTGTGTATGGTTGCAGCCCATGTGCCCTTTTTTATAAGGCATGCAGCATGCAGATGGTGAGGAAAGAGTAGCGGCCATACCTGGTGTTACATGAGTATACCTGCTTTCAGAATAAACAGTGGTAACTATAACTGGGACAACTAAAGGTAAAGGCAGGTGATAGTAATTTCTTGGCAATAAGGCAACAAATTCCAAGATACTGTTTCATGAGCAAGATTTTTGTGAAATTCATTTTCAGTTTCTGCAGTGATTGGATTTAAGTTAGCAGCATTGCTTAGCCTTTTTATCTGTAGACTGCCGATTAACTTTGTGTATATATTATATTATGTTTTACTGTATTTTACAAATGGTATCCTTTGATGTAAATTATTTGAATAGCGGTTAATTCTGCTTGAAAGCAATGGGAATTTCACTATTATCTTTTACATGCAGTAATAAGGTACTGTAAAGCACTTTTTGCACTCAATTACTTAAGCTAAATGTCCAATAAATAACTTTGACTTCCAGGCTAAGCGTGAGACAGAGTTTGCAGTTAATAGAACAACTCACCTGCCTTTCTCAAGAAGAAACAGCGCTGTGAAAGTGGTTTGAAGTATAATGGTGGAAACTATAGAATGAATTATCATTAATAATACGTGTAACAAGTTTTACAAGCTTTATGGTACTTTTGAAAAGTTTTAAACTACATATTCAGGATCATTTCAGCTGCAGGTGCAGTTCTGATGGGAGCGCGAGGGCTGAGCCAAGGCTCTCCTCTCCTGCACTTGTCCCCTGTGTGCTGATTTCACAGGGATTTTCTGCTGGGAGGCAGACTGGGGATTTGGGGAAGCATGGTCCTCTGTGCAAACTCTTCCCTGTTCCTTACAACTTGTGTGAAGAATAAGGAGGCGCTGGGAAATGGAGGTTTCCCAGTGTGTTGAGAGAAGGAAGAGGTGATGGTGGGGATTAGGATTAAATTTTCTTCAAACTTCTCCCCTTCCATGCCCAGTTTGTACTCAAACGGAAGGTTTTTGAAGGCATTACCAATACATAGATTATAAATGATCTGAAAGCTAGATTGCGTGGTTGAATGAGCTATGCTGATGGCTACTGCATGGAATTTAGATATTTTTGCATTAAACAAACATTTCATTATTGTGTTGTAGTGTTCAGAATAAACTATTTTATTGTAAGCAGAGAATAGAAGAAACCAATACCTTGAAGTTCTATAATGGGAGAGAACTGATTGAGATTAAGGTGTAATCAACTAAGACAAAATTGATATAATGATCAAGTAAGATATGATTGGATCTGTACAAGCTATATATAACTCAGGCTAAAACAGGAATAGCTTGACCATAATGCTAAAGGTTGGAAGTGTATGTTTTCCCTTCCTCATATGCAGAAAAATTACAGCAAAATAGTAGAAGTCTGACTGTAGGAAACAGGCAAGAGAAAACATCATTTATGAGAAGCCACAGAAGCAGACGAAAGGAGCCAGATGGAAAGACTCGGGGAGTATGTGTAGCCATTGTATATTGATGTGGCAGTTTATAAGGAATTGCAGAGTAAAGAGGGGCTTGGTCTCCTGAGGAGTGGGTGTGTGGAGTCCCTCTGGAAGCATGGCAAGCTGGACAAATGTAAAATGAAATCCCATGAAGGTTTCCTAAAGATGCTTAAGTTCCTGCATTTGCAGCCCTGTGCTTGCAAGCCTACTGTATAATGTTTGTGTGTATGTCTATAATGTGTGTGATGTGTTTTATTTATATATATTTTTTTTTAAAAGAAAGAGAGAATATACTCTTTGATAGGAATAAAAAGTTAATGTTTCAGGTGTAGTGTTTATTGGAAAAGGAAATCAATAATGGAGTCCTATCTTTGATGCAGTAGATTTCCCAAGACTGATTTCTGCAGAACGGCCATAATGTGTGTGATGTGTTTTATTTATATATATTTTTTTTTAAAAGAAAGAGAGAATATACTCTTTGATAGGAATAAAAAGTTAATGTTTCAGGTGTAGTGTTTATTGGAAAAGGAAATCAATAATGGAGTCCTATCTTTGATGCAGTAGATTTCCCAAGACTGATTTCTGAACAGAACGGCCATAATAATTTAGAAAGTGGATATTTTGTTCAGAATTTTCAGCCTCTTTACACCAGCAGTGAGCTCCCTCGTTTCCCTTTCTTCACTTTTACTACAGTTTTTTTTTCTTTTTCTCCATGCTTCTGCTTATTGTTGTGCATAAGCCCCAACCAAAATGCGTCAAACCAAATCCAAGGGAATTAACTCCTTTACCGTTATTGTTTGTGCCCACAGGGTGGTTTTGTATTGGTCCAGTTACCTCCAGAAAGGAGGTTACTTTCTCCTTATATATATACTGAGTGTAGAGCAACTGTTCCAACCCATTCAGTGGGGATAATGGACAGAAAAAGGATTTTCTTGAAATGTTGTAGCGGTTAGATGAGAATGAAGGAGCTACCAAATCTGCTTGTTGAGGCAAGGAAGAAATCCCAACAAAAGACTCTCAGTGGTACTGCAGAATGCAGAGAAATGAGCCTAGGATGAGATTGAAACATGTAATTTTTCATTTGCAGCTTGTGGAAGTCCTTTACCAGTTTGGGGGTTTGAGGATAACACCCTGAACATGCAGCTGCAGAATGGGATTGACTGTAGTTGCTTGCCTGGAATAAATTCCTCCAAATGTTCAGCATTATTAAAGTACAGCACAGCTGTTTTGCTTGAGGCACCTTACTTGTGTCCCATTTGCAGAAAGGGTCCCTTTCACCTTTGAAGGGTGAGAAATACTTTGCTGCCAGGACTGCCGTACAGGGAAAGGTGTTTTCTTCCTACAATGTAATCAGTAAACAAAAATGTTTGAAAAAGCAATAATCTTATTATTAATAAACTGCTTTTAGTGCAAAATGTAGTCTTTGTTGTGTAAAGACTAAAAAAGTTTAAATCTTTCTGGGAGAGAGAAGGGGGGAGTATGGTGATAGAACAGCTTAGTCAGAAGATGGATGAGGAGACAGTAGCTTGATATTGATCTCTGTCCGTGAATTAGATAGGCGCTCTATGATAAAACATCCCTATTGCTCTGGGTGTCATCACACATTTCCAAAATATCCTACTTGCCCACTGGCTGCTCAACCTTGTGAGTGAGGCCTGTTCTGCTTTAGATGGGGCCTATTTATCAGAAGAGTAGAATGGAGATGTTAAACTAACAAATGCAGCAGCGTGAGGGTACAGACAATTAAAACGTTCTGTTTGACATATCAAGTATGAGTTTCCATTTCAGGGAAATGTGCCTTTTCAGATTACATTAGCTCAGCTTTAAATATCACAGGTACAAATGATGTGGAAAGCTCACACATTCAGTAGTCCTACTGGTATCCAAAATGAAGCAATCTAATACATTTATTCTGATCAAATTGGCACAACACCCGAGTGTAAATGCAGCTCCTTAGCTAAGAGAGGAGGAGGAGGAGGCCCCGTCTCGCTGGCATTTCTTGCACAGCTCTTTCCCAGCAGTGGGATCCTGGGGTGCTTGGCTGTGCCCGACAAGGCTAATCCTAAACATGGGCATCCCAGCCCCAGAGCAGGGCGAGAGACTGCAGAGCCTCTGCACCTCGTTCAGGACCCTGACCGTCAGGGGCAAGGGAAATTCAAGAAACCATGTCCAGTAAAAAAAATCAGTGCTTCCATGTAATGTGTTTGAGAGATCTTCGGTTATAACGTTATCTAGGTAATAGAGCAAGTAAATTAGCGACATTGCCGTAAGAAGTGCATAAGGAAGACAACCTGATAAATGATACTCTACTTACGATTCTAATGGTTGTAAATATTAACGAAAAGAAGATTAAATCTTTAGGAGGTCTTTCTCTGTTTCCTAAAAATCAATAATATGTGGCCTCTGTCATGGACAGCATTTATCTGTGTTCGATCTTACCTACCCCAAAAATGTCTCTGCATCTGCAGACAGGGATTTAAGCGTGAACAAGAGTTCTGCACAAGTACATCACTGTTCAGCAGTTCCTTTATCTTACTATTTTGTCACTAAAGTGAAGTTGCCTTAGTTAATACATGTCATTTTGTACTGCTGCTAATTTTAGTCAGCCTTAGAAAGGGAAAGTCTTTATCTTCTCTCATTTCTTATCTCTTTGGCTTTTTAAAAAATCTTGTTTACTATTAGCATGACCTATGTCAATGAAGTTAATAACTAGATTAACTTATGTGGTTGGAAGGATCTTAAAAGTACAGAACCCTCATTAATTATAAAGCAGTCATCATCTACACTCAGAATATCCTTTATATTTAATAACATGCTAGATAGATAATTTATTTTCTGTATAAGCATGCAAAGACTGTAGGCCTTCACTACCTATGATACAGACAATCTCACCTTTATTTTTAATGTATTTTTAATGTACGCTGGTGCACTGAAATAGTTTCTCAAAACAAGAGGGTGCTATTCAGTGCCATGGTGTTGATGCCTTAGTAGTGTGTTGTAAGGAACTTCAGCGGGTTATCAGTAGACTGTAGCTAACTGGCAGTGACAGAAAATCACTGTAAGGAGGTTGACAGGCATTTGACTAAAAAAATCTTATTTTCATTCCTTAACGTGGCTTGATGCCCAAAGAGCTCATAAGATGAGTAAGTTTATCTTTAAGTATTGTTACATTTTCTCCGAGATGGTTTTCATTTGTTGTTAGGCACGGAGAGTAAAATACATCTAATCTGGTGATCTTATTTTAACGTATTTTCTTTAATTGTTTAAGATGCTAAGTATTGACTAAGAAAATAGCTGTTTGTTATAAGCCTGAGCAGAACTGAAGGTTACCAGTAACTTCATATTTTCCTTTAATTTATGATGCAAACTTTTAAAGGGTTTTCAGTGTAACTCCCTATGTGAATATTCCCAAAAGTTTATTTAGAGTAGCATTTACACTGTTCTTACCTTTCATTATTTATGGGCAGATAGGTCCTGCTTATCCAATTAAGAAATGAAGGTGAGTTCAAAGCACAGCGATTTGTTTTCTTCTGTTTGCAAAGACGTTCTCAGGTAACCTTTTTAATGGCAATTGCACAGTCTGTGCTTATATGAAAGTTCTGTGGTAGAAGTGAACAGGATCCCCTTCCTGGGAGATTTATGATTAAAAGTCCCCGGAAAACAAATTGATATATACATTCCTGGCTTTTTTGTATATCACTAGGTTATGTTAAGAATGAAAATTACTTCAGAAAATGAACATTTAAAAATACACAACTTTGTATTTTAATTTGTAATTTAATCCAGGTTCCTGCCACTTTTAAGGAATTACATTAATAAATGTCCTCTTGCTTTTGCTTTTACTGCTCGCTCTTCTAATTATACTGCATATGAAAGTTTGATCTCCTTTATTTCTTGGATTGCCACAAGTGACATGTTTAGAGAAAAAGAATACTCTCTCCAGGAGAAATCCTTTACTTTAATTTACTCAGCAAAAACATACATCAGTGAACTGACTAGGAAAGCTGCTGTTCTTTTCCTTCCAGTTTACTATCTGTTTGCATCACCAAGTTCCTTTCTCTGGGCAAGAAATTTCCCAGTGGCACTGGGAGTCTATTCTCCTACCAGGTAGAAGTTACATATTTTTAGTTCTTCTAAAATAATTCGCAATAGTGCATGCATTGCAGTTTGTTAGAAATGGCTCTGTCAGGGCCATGGCTTTGCTCTGCTCCAGAAGTGTTCGCACTTTCTGCACAAGTCACGCTCCTTGAAATGACCATTCTCCATAGCCCAGGGTTTTTGTGTGTTTTTGAAAAATATTCTTGTCTTAATTTTTCTTCGAAAGACCAATTCAATGTAAGTGAATGGCTTCCAGTGGACATTAGGCTTTTGCCACCAGTTGCATTGTAATTAAATACTAGAAATTTATGAAGGATGAGGTTTTTATTCAGTGAAATTATTCAAACTATTGATGGTGATTATTTATGAAACCACTTTTGAATTAATCTGGCTTTATTAGCATTGAAAATTGTGTTCGTAATGAAAAATATTAACTGCTGCTCACATAAATTAAAAAAAGATACTTCTTATTTTGAAATGTGTCACATAGGAGAAAATGTTCTTATATTAAGCATTTGCTGATAAGTAGGTATGTACTGCCTCTTTTCTGATAACAGGTTTTCCTCAAATGCTGATTCAGGTTTGCTAAGTCTTTACCGCAGCACTGCAGGCTATGAAATTACTTTGTCTTATAACAAATTATTCAGAAACTTGGCTGTCCTCCATCTGATACAAAGTCTTTATTCTGGGCTACAAATAATCCAGACAGAAACAGTACTCATGTGAGCCTTTCGTATATTAAAGCTGCCAGGAAATAAAATCCCTTTCCTTAGCATTAATGTCTAACTACACTGAACTTCTCAGCGTGACTCCTCAGATACATTTTGGCAGTGGAAACACTTACACCTATGTGGGACAGGACAACGTCTTCCTGCAATATCTGTTGAAGGTGGTGTCTTCTCTCGTCTCCTCCTCCTCCTGGTCAGGATGCAGCAGGTGGCACAGCACACTGACTACTGTTCAGGCAGCAGTCCCTAATTTTTTTCGTGCTGGAGTGCTGCAGTATTCCCATGCTATAGTTCCTTCAACTAAATCAACCTTTCAAACATATGCTGCTTGTAATGGTCATATTTAATCTTTGGACTGCTGTTCCTGGTGCTTATATTACTTTGGAGAGGACCATGCACACAAGAAATGCTGTCTTTGCCAGTGATTGATGCCCTCATGCCGCAGGCTTGCTTGATAGTGCAACGGACACCTGTGCAGGCCATGCAACTAGCAGCCGTCTGCATTGTAGACTGGTCCAGTCCAGCCCCGTGGCGCCGGCCAAAGCAGCCCTGACAGCTCTGAGCCAGCTTCTAACTGGCTTGGAGACTGCTGGTCCAGCCAACTTGCTGGTCTAGTCCACAGGGGTTTCTTTGTTTGGGTTTTGTTTTTTTTCCCTTTTCTGTCCTCAGACTATTAAGTCAAGTACAAAACTACTTGGATTTGTTCAGTACAGCAGAATCTTGCTCAGTGAATGGGGTTTGCTCCTGGCAAAAGCTTGTTCAGTTTTGATCCAGTCAGCTAAGCTGAAGGCAAGACACTTACGACATTTCTGAGGGTTTTATGGTGCTTCATCCTGAATTTACGGAGACTGCACTAATACATTTAAAGATTTAGGGTCAGATTGTCACCATCCTGACCTAGTATTCTAGTTTGGCAATGAATATGGCTCATGTCTCTGAACCTGCATGACACTGACTGTTACATTGTGATCACAACTGTCATGATTTTCTCTGATTCAGTGTTTGCTGGTAACCTTATCGGTTCTGGGTAATTCCACATGGCCAATCAGGATCCGGTGAGCTGAAGGCCATCTGAGACCTACTTTCTCTGCAGAGATCTCTCCCTGTTTTCTTATCGTGACTGCCTACCAAAGGCATTGCCACAGGACAGCATCTTCTTGTCTCTCCATTTGTCACCGTCTGCCTTTGATCTAGGCCTTGTGATGAGTATTCTTACCTGATCCCCATTCAATCTGTTGTTTTTATTGGGAGGAGAGAGGGGATCAGAAATTCTTCTGCAACAAAGTTTTTCTTTCCCCTGGACAGGTAAGCAGAACTGCCAGTTCAGTGAAGCATATATTGTCACGGCCAGTAGCCATGCTGTGGGACTGTCATTTCCTTCTTGGCCATATGACGTGCACGTGTGATGCCTCACACTACATCTCTGTGACTTTTGAGGCTGGTTCAATCCTGTCTGTAGGCCAGCATTACACCCACCACCCATCAGATCACCACTCCACACTCCACGAAAGACTTGTCAGTGGCTTGACTCCACCTTCGAGTGCCAGGATATCCCTTCTCATCCCCCTCTGTCAGTTTTAATTGCTGGAGAACCTGCTGAGAGAGCTAGCTGATGCCAGTTTGTCTGAAACACATGCCATCTTCAGGCTTCAGCTGTGCAGTTATTGCTGAACAGTGGCCATCATGAGTTATATAAACAAGTGAGCGACACAGATTTCTTTGGATCTGGTGATGTGTCCAGCTCCCTGATCTAGAGGCCAGCAAGGGCTGTGAGTCTAGATTAGAAATATGGGATCAGATACAGTAAGGTGATTGAGGTCATTGACAAGTGAGACCAACGCACAGGCAGTTTTGCACCAAAACAGCAGGAAACATAACTGGTTTTGCTCAAGAAAGGATCACTATTCAGGACTTCTTTTCAATGCATTTCTGTTTGTGGGCAGAGACTTCAGCACATCTTTGCCTCGGTTCCCTTCCTTCCAAGGTCTTGATCAAAGCAAATCAGGGCAAGGCCTTTGATAATCCAGAGACCTCTGGTTTGGCGACACTTCTGGTTCTGGTATCTCCCCTGTCTGGCT
Source organism: Aptenodytes forsteri (assembly GCF_000699145.1). Taxonomy (NCBI): domain Eukaryota; kingdom Metazoa; phylum Chordata; class Aves; order Sphenisciformes; family Spheniscidae; genus Aptenodytes; species Aptenodytes forsteri. Next base: position 2,906,335 of record NW_008794890.1, on the reverse strand, counting down.
GCGAGAGCCTCAAAGTCTCAACTTCTCTTCTTGCTGTTTCAGGGCTTGGGACATGTTTTTCACGTTTGAAAATGTCCGGGTCTCAGGCATGGGTCCGACGTGTAATTGAATCTCTTCTACATGCATTACCCTGCTGCCTGGACGTGCCCAGAAGGTATGTCCGAAAAGCCAGGGCATACAACTGCAGACAGAGTACTGTGGTGGTACAGCCGTACTGCTGCCTTCAGCTGAGCTAGCACGGTAATTAGCACAGTCCTGCATTGTACTGTGCACTCCTGGACTGCAGAACAAAAATTTGTAGAGAACTTAAAAGTTTCAAATCCACACATAGGTGCTAAAATATGTGACTAGGTTTCTATTTTTTTTCTCCAAGTGCTGAGACTCTGTTCTTACTCCTTGCATGAACAACAGTTGCACAACATCTCAAAAATTAGGTCAGTTCTGTAGGTTTTGGAATACTGATGTGAACAATAACTTTTGGCTTTTTTTTTATCTTGATTTATGGGTTGTTTTCTTTTATTTTACTTTTCTCTGCCATTATTTTTCCATAACTGGTGGGATTTGAATAGCATTGTCTTTAGCTTCCTTCCTGTCCTTCAGTATTGCAATTTAGTCAAATAGAGGAATCTTTCAAAGATTAAGAAAGTGGGAGTGGCTTTACTTTTTCATTTATTAACCAACATCACAGGAAACTGGAAAATGAGAGCCTGGGTATCAGCAATGCAGTGAGAAAGTCAAAATAGTAATAGAAACAACCAGCTATTATTACATTAATTAATTGTCATTCATTCCAGCACTTGCAAAGTGAATACAAAATAAATTAATCCTTGACATCTAATCAGTACTGCTGCACAGACAATTTGTCTTATTATTAAAAATACTGCTACGTGCAAACTGGCATTGGGTTATCCCCAGAGAGAGGGTTAATGCTTGATCAAAGCCTGTCACATTAGAGAAGACCTCTATTAATCAGAAATGAAATTGTTTATAAAGTTGATTACTTGGTTTTAACACAGTGAAATTTGTTTATTTCATGGGAATATTAGTATATTGTTGTTCTTGCGCTAATTTATTGTAATTCTGTAGAGTTAGCCATGGTGCGGTAAAATAGAACAAGGTTAGACATGCTGTGTTTGGAATTAGTAAATCCAGTATTGTAACTGGTTTCCATTGCTTGAGATGGCAAGACATGTTCACGTTGCTAATTCTAGTCATTTATAAGTTCTGTAACACAGGGAGTGGGATCCAAAGGAATCTCTGTTTGTGTTGATGGGCTTGAGTTGCATTTCCTTTCCCAGAAAGCTCTGAGAATTCACAGGTTAACAGACAATTTTGTACAAAAACAATCTCCAGCCCTCAAATCCACCAGTGTTCTTTAGCAGCACTGAAACGAGTAGGAGGCCCTTCAAAACTTTAATTTCAGTGTGAGGCTAAATTTAAATCTTTCAAAATTTAAAACTTTTTTTGCAGCCATCTACCCCATCTGGACATACCCAGGTGCCTCTGGAAGACAGCGAGGGTGCAAGGTGGTTACACAGATGAGAGAAAAGTGATGTTTTAGAATTGCCCTCAGAGTGTTAGGCACAACATGGGAGAATTGTGCCTAATGAGCCTCCTGGGACTGGGACAGGGTTTTGTAGCTTTTCTGTTGACCCATGCTAGCAGCTGATCTGGAAACCCAAAAGAGGGGCTGTCTGCCTGGTTCCTGTGATGCTCTTGTGATTTGCCAGCTCCATCTTTTCATACAAAATAATTGGGAATAGCTTTTTGTTCGTGATACCGCCAAGCAGAGCTGGATTTAGCAATCCTGTAAAATCCTACAAAACGAGTACCTTTGGGCAAACAGTGGTAGGCTTTGTTGTGCTCTCACAAATGAACCTGAGGGACATCTGTAATATTCAGAAGTGTAAGTGAAAACAGAATTAAGTCATAACTGCATAGCTTATGTTCAGTTCCCAGTGGGAATTACACTTACAGGTGGGTAGAGTTAATGAAGAGAGATTAGCCATCATGGGACTCCTGGGGCAGGAGGGAACTGTAGTCTATGGGAAAGCTGCAGGAACTGGCAGGCCGGTAGATGGAAAAAATAACAATGAAGCAAGGACTGAACGAGGGAAAAAGCCAATCTTAGAAGGTTGTTTGAGAAAGCACAAAGCTATGCAGAAGCTATTTGCTATCCCTCATATTGGGGACGTCCCAATAGTGGGATGTCTCTGTGGTGTTGTGTTTGCAAACTCCGGTGTTGAAGTTCAGACCTTGGAAAAAATCAAGGTTTCAGTCACATCTTGAAAGTGTGGTATTTCATGGCTTCATTCCCATAACTGGGAAACAAATTTATGACACATCATTGTGTCTAGCTGTCTGTTACTGTCAGAAAGAAAGAGAAGATCTAAGCTGCAAGAAATGCAAGAAAAGTTAATCTGAAGACACAGTTACTGCAGGGGAATGAAGTGTGTTTGCAGAGTATGCACGTGCACAGAAAGAGACGTGCCTATGCAGGTGGACGTGTATATAAAATATCATCTGTGTGTCTGTACAAATCCGATTTCACCATTTTAATCAGATTTTATTTTAATTAGAATTTTATTTTACTTTTCTTTGCAGTAAAGTTCCAAGCTGTTGTTTGTTTGGCCATACAGAGCTTTCAACAAACTGGCTGGAAATTTGCCTGTGGACTTTACACAAATACCTTTCCGTTTGCCTAAACGATGCAGATTGTCAAGCTTGGTAATGTTTTTTGGAAGTCTCTGCGCTTAGGTGTACCTTGTAACCATCTTTTGAGAAAATCATAAATATGAAAAGGTGTTTCATAACTACATCTCTGCAATAAAAAGCCCAGTTTTGCACTGTTGCGTACTGCTGTTCTGAGTGTCTTGCATACTGATGAAGCAGGTCTGCAGGACAGTACCAAGGTCTTGCCAGCAATAGTTTAAATAGAGGAAGCATAAGCTGAGAAAAAGCTCAGAGGGCTTCTTGATGTTTAGTCTGTTTTCAAGGCAGAAATATTGGCCAGAAATTCTGGATGTTTTGCACTCCTCAGGAATACCAAAGAGCCTTCCTTCCCAAAATAGAGTCAGCACATGGCTCTCCTCCCTGCATTTTCTTTATCAGAGAGAAATGCGATATTTTTAATTTTTCTTGATATAGGGTGATCCTTACCTCTGTACAGTTGGAGCAGAAATTGGCTTGTCTTTAAAATCTAGCTGCTCTTTACAAGACTAATTATTGCTTCCTTAGATGCTCAGTAAAAAGTAAATCTTCAGTCAAATACAAAAAAAAAAAAGTGATGAGCTTAGCACTAAACCAGAAGTGCATGGGTAGCATGGCACTGAATGTGTGAAGTCCATATATGCTCAGTTTAAAGTTTGTCACTGGTGCTTCTTAGAAAAGCAGAAAAGAAAAGCTTTCATGAGATATATTTCCTAACTAGCTCTACTGCTATTTCTGTACTTACAGAAGTAATTGGAATTTGGCTCAGCATTGGGAATGAGCAAGTTTGTCATTGGATACAATAGCTTACTTTAATGCTTCTGCATCTTCTAGGATTGGGGGAGAAAGTTTGCTGCCAATGCATTCCCAATACACAGCTGAAAATAGTTTCTAATACTTTTTTTTCTTTTCGCCTTTTCTGGTGAGATGGCTGTTTTATCCCGCTTGGAAGTAGCGGTATGGAATTCCAGAAATATTGTGAAAGCATACATAGGTGGTGGTCCAAGATGCAAAGGGAACTGGAGCTGTGATTGTTGCTGGGTGAAGAGCTCTAACCAGCTGAGATCTTTGGTTGTTCTTGTTTTCGAGGTTTACTTAATATCACTGGAGGTGGCCTGCCTTGTTCCTGTGAACATAAGGTACAGATGTGTATACGCTGCTCAGTTTCCTTGCATGACTTAGAAAGTCAGCATTCTCTTAGCTGTATGGTGGCACTGGATAGTAGAAGATTCTTCTTTTCCACGTGTCGTTTTCCAGGACATAGACCTTACCACAGCTGTCGTAGCATAAAAACACCCTAGTAAAGAAAAGAGGATTTACACTAAGAAAAAATAACCAGGAGAAATAAAATCATTACCGAAAATAATCCAGAAAACCCAGGTTGTAAGAAAATATAGTTTGAATTTCACCAGCAAGCTCTTTGGGAAGAATGATTAGCAGAATCTATCTGATGCTGAGTGACCCATATGGAATTTCTTATAAGATAAAGATTTTGGCAGATAATCAGAATTTCAGCATAGACAAAATTTTTGTAAGCATATATTTTTAGCAGATCTGGGCCATGTGTAAAATGTGTAGATTAAATTATGGTTTTAATGTAAAGTTATTTGGAATGAGGCCATTTTGGAGCAAGGAATGGCCTCTCTGTAGATGAGGGCTTCCATAAATCCTCCAAAAAAAGTAGGAATCCAAAACCTACATAGTACTACTCTGAAGTTTCTTTCTTTGAGAAATGCCTCTCAGAATGACATCAGACATGTATATTGTTGCCACATCATTCAAAGCCCATTTATATTTTAGAAGTCCCATTCTGTATCCAGTTTCCTCTGCTTATTGTGTTGTTTTTTTTCCTGATGTAGAACAAAATGATGGCAGACATTCAGAGAGACTAAATTAGGGAAGCATACAGAAAACTCCCATTTGATATGTTGAATATAATGTGGAATAAACTCTCCTGTCTTTGCTGGGAACTCATCGTGATTTGGAAGACGTAAGTAGTTTTGGGCTTCAGTGTAGGTAAAATATGTATTATGGTTATCAACCCATGATTTTGTTGTTGTGTATTTTGGTATGGCTCTTAACTGCCACTGAAGGGTGAGTCATTGAGCAGCTTTAGGCAGTCAGCACCAGCAGTGCAAAGGCTCAACTCTGAAAAGTAATCGCTCTTCAGAATCTTCCTAAACATTTTATCAGATTCAGGAAATAGCTAGAGCAGTGGATAAGTATTAAAGCTTTCAGGTTAACGTTCTCCTTTATTGCCTTATAAAAGGTGCTGTGGCATAGGAGGAGAACGCCTGCTACTCTTGACAATAGGAGAGGTCGTAATAGCTAGGGGAAATGGAAAAGCTAGCTGAGGTGGACTGTAGCTTTTTCTGTTGCTCTCCAGTGTGCTTGTGGAATGAAAATAACAAGAAACGCCGGCAAAAGGGAGGCAGGGGGAAGGAATGGCAGAATAAGAAATGGAGCAGCTTCTGGCTCCAGCTTTCCCTTGCAATCTTGCTGTCAGAGGGGGCCAGGCATGGCATGTTACCTGCATGGCCAGGCTGAAACCTAGTGCCTGCTGCCAGCATGGTGCTTTGAGGCATTGCTTCTGGCCGCCTTACTGGTCACAGCAGTTTTGCAAAAGACATGGACTTGTCCAGCCAAGCCAGGCCCTGGGTGCCAGCTTGCAGAGTCCCTCATGTTTGCATTTGAAATGGCAGCACAGCATGTTTGTGTCTGGAAAAGTAGATAGCAGGGACTTGGGGGAGTCTGAAATGGAAGAAACTGTGGCATGAGAAAGGCTGAAACAGGACAACAGGTTTGAGAATACTGTCTCGCTGTGCCAGTTCGCCACCTCTCTCAGACTTTCTTCTTTCCCACTTGGGTCCCAGACTTGCATGTCTGCCCCTAGGAGAAGTGTCTTTCTTCCTCCCTCCCCGTGAGTTACATTCATCTGTCTCCAACTGCCAACATCTCCAACAAGAGACAGGAGAGCAGAGTGTGTGCCTGCCCTCCTTGCAGGAGGGAAGGTTGGTAGCACTTGTATTCAGATTCTGGTTGCAGAAACAAAATTCCAGCCTGAAATGAGTGTACCATAAAAAGACTGAAGAGAGCATGTAATTGATTGTGTTAAAAGTCTAATAACTTTGTAGTTAAGAGTATATATGCACCCCCATAATATAAGCCATCTTACCCTCATTCACACTTGTGAAGAGATGCTGTGCACTATGTCTTGTAGGAGATCACCTCCCTCTTTTTTTTTTTCCAGCTGGCTTGCACAGCCTTATGCTCCCAAAATTCATCTTGTGCTTGGATTCAGGAATTCAGTTGAGAAGGACTGTTTTGTAATTAAAACTATTCAAAAGTTGCCCTGATTAATGGAAAGGAGGGAATTGCAGACAAAAAACCTCCAAGCATCCTTTTGTCTTCAGTTTCTCTTGTTTCTCTCTTAATCCCAGTGTGCATAAGTCATGTCATTGAACTAGAATGCTACCTTGCACATAATTTTTATGGAAATGCTTAATTGTTCTAGGACGTAAACTGGGCTCCAATGTTTTGCAGATCAGCATTTGATGCAACTATAGTTGCAAGCTTTTGTGATGTGAGAAATAAGTTGATCAAAAATCTCCCTTCTGTCTAAAATAGCAATTCAGTTGAATGGAAACATTGCATAGAAACACTTTTCACACTGATGTTTTCTGTGGTCTGTTATCATGGCATTTTGAGACTGAAAGAATTAATTTTGCCTTCTGCTTCAGCTGTGATTATTGTCAAAATCACCATCTTCAAATTATTTTACTATTTCATTTAATAAAAATCAGAATTTTTCTTTTTTCCAAGACAAAGCAAACTTCCATAATCTTAATTTCCTGCAGGACATATATTTTATTTTTCACCATCTCCACTCATTAGGCTTTAAATGAAAGGACTTTCCAAGCTAGAAAACCAGGTATTAACCCTTCCAAAAGTCTGGATCAGGAGCAAGATGCCAGCCTCTGCTCCATGGTTGTAGCTCGAATTTCATGTGAATTTGTTATGTGAAGCCCACTTCTCCCTGCTGTGAATCTGCTGATTGAGCTAAAACGAGTACTGAGCCACCTGTAGTTGGATCCAGGACCCAATAGGCAGTGACCAGATAGTAGTTCTGATATTTCTGAATAAGTGTGTAAATGCAGTTGCTTTGCAAACTCCTGAGAGTCAAGGACTGTTCCTTTTTATTCTCATGGAGTATGGTAATGTCTCATTTTTGACTGGGGCTTGTGCCAATATAAGAAACTATATTCAAGATTTGTGGTGCTAAGGCGGAAATGAATTAAAACTACTATTTAAGAGAGCAAAGGAAAATCCTGCATTTGAAAAGAATTCATGTTCCTCCCACAACTGAATTTTAACATAAATTAAATAGTTTTGTTTGAGCCAGCAAAGAAAAGCAACATGACACCACATTTCTACATATATGTCCTACAATGATATACATGAAAACTGCTGATTGTCATTTGTTCCAAGCAGGGACATGCCGCAGTTGCCTTAAATTTTCTTGCAAAAAATGAATTGCTACTGATGGCACTGCTAGTACTTCTATGATCAAATATTTAGACAAGCTCATTATCAGCATTAATGATGTTAACACTCCGTAAGAGCTATCAACCTATAGAATCATTAAGGTTGGAAAAGACCTCTAAGATCATCAAGTCCAACCGTCAACCCCACACCACCATGCCCACTAAACCATGTCCCTAAGCGCCTCATCTACACATCTTTTAAATACCTCCAGGGATGGTGACTCAACCACCTCCCTGGG
>NW_008794890.1:2896189-2897285 GCF_000699145.1 Aptenodytes forsteri | reverse complement strand
AGTACCCTGAGGATAACTGGTCTGCCTGTTAAAGACTGAGGCAAAGAAGGCATTGAGTACCTCTGCCTTTTCCTCATCCTCGGTGACAATGTTCCCCCCTGCATCCAATAAAGGATGGAGATTCCCCTTGGCTCTCTTCTTGTCATTAATATATTTGTAAAAACATTTTTTGTTGTCTTTAATGACAGTGGACAGCGACATTTAAATAAATGCATTCCCAAATGCCAAAAGCTTAAACTTCTCATTTGGATAGATCTCTCTTTTCCATACCCTAGCTGAATGTTTGATCACACAACCCAGCCGTGGTTTTTGTAGTTAAGTCTGGGTGATTGCATCTTGCTGCCTACATGGATGTTCCTCCATTAAGGTGGAAAACCCTGACTTCAAGCCTTTTTCATTTAGTGAAAATCCAAAGATTATGGAGCGGTTCACCTTGAGGGCTCTCACAAGGCATGTGCGGGACACCCAGGGGATCAGGCCCAGCCAGCACGGGTTCATGAGAGGCAGGTCCTGCTTGACCAACCTGATCTCCTTCTATGACCAGGTGACCCGCCTAGTGGATGAGGGAAAGGCTGTGGATGTGGTCTACCTGGACTTCAGGAAGGCCTTTGACACCGTCTCCCACAGCATTCTCCTAGAGAAGCTGGCGGCTCACGGCTTAGACAGGTGTACTCTGTGCTGGGTCAAAAACTGGCTGGACAGCTGGGCCCAGGGAGTTGTGGTGAATGGAGTTACATCCAGTTGGCGGCCGGTCACGAGCGGTGTTCCCCAGGGCTCAGTTTTGGGGCCGGTCTTGTTTAATATCTTTATTGATGATCTGGATGAGGGGATTGAGTGCACCCTCAGTAAGTTTGCAGACGACACCAAGTTGGGCGGGAGTGTTGATCTGCTCGAGGGTAGGAAGGCTCTGCAGAGGGACCTGGACAGGCTGGATCGATGGGCCCAGGCCAACTGTATGAGGTTCAACAAGGCCAAGTGCCGGGTCCTGCACTTCGGCCACAACAACCCCATCTCTTCTCCCAAGTAACTAGCGATAGGACGAGAGGAAATGGCCTCAAGTTGTGCCAGGGGAGGTTTAGATTGGATGTGAGGAAAA
>NW_008794890.1:2885921-2895728 GCF_000699145.1 Aptenodytes forsteri | reverse complement strand
AGGCTGCCCAGGGAAGTGGTTGAGTCACCATCCCTGGAGGTATTTAAAAGATGTGTAGATGAGGCGCTTAGGGACATGGTTTAGTGGGCATGGTGGTGTGGGGTTGACGGTTGGACTTGATGATCTTAGAGGTCTTTTCCAACCTTAATGATTCTATGATTCTCTCCAGGTTGGGTAACTTGGCTCCTGTCCAAGTCCTGCCTGGACTTTTGAGTTAATGACCTCTGCTGGGAATGCAACTGGCTTGAATCCAAGCTCATGGCCACCAAAGGAGGTATAGATAGATACAGCAAAGGTGGTATAGATTACATCTATATAGAAGGAGCCCTGCTTCTGGCACCTCGAGCTCCAGCATTGCTGGAGGAGCTGAATTGCCCTGTGCAGAACTGCAGCAGGTTTAAGGGGACTCCTAGGACTGGACTCAGCTCTTGGCAGTGCTGAGCAATCCAGCCCCTGGTTTCTTCAGTGGTGCTGGGCCTCTCCTACAAAGCTTAAAAATGTTTTGAAACCTGCTTGCTAAGTGACACAAAGATTCAAAGAGCTGTAACTCCAGTTTGGCACTTAATTGAAAAACTTAACTTGAAAAGGAGTTTTCCAAATCCTTGTAAATCTTGTAGACTTCTTTGTTCACTTGTTCACATCTGCTTTTGCCTCCTTGCTTTATTTAATTTAGGGGCAACTGCAGAATTCAATTAAGCAAGACACCACTATGAGAATTCATTCAGTGCTGCCCCTTTTGTCTTCTAAACTACTGGTAGGCAAGTGAGATTTCCAGACTGGTGAAATCTGCAGTGAGCGTTTTGAAAACCTCATATGACAGAGAACAAGTGTGAATTTCAGGGAGCAAAACTGTCAGAATAAATATGCAGCTGTATAAACGCTTCTTTGAGGGCAATTTCACACTGCTGTAATTTCAGTTTTGCCTGGAATTTTTCTGGAATGGCTTTCAAGATCAAAAGCCTAGGAAAGCACATGGTTATCTCTTTCAATGGGAAGCCTCCACCTTTCAAAAGTAGGTTGAGCCTTCAGTAATTTGATTCCAAATAAGCATGTAATTATTTATTTCAATATTAAACTTTTTCACAAAAGCACACTTCTCTCTGAGGAGGCGTGCAAATCTGTGCTTTTGCATCAGTGGCTTAGTGACTCTAGGACAACTGTAACTTTTAAGTAACCCCACAGGTTTCAGCAGAACTGGTTTCTTAACTTACTCCTGCCCAAGCTAGGACAGGTTTATCTGAGTAACTTAAGTTCATCTGGGAAATTTAAGTAGTATCTCAAATACTGTAGAAAGGATTTATTTGCCTTAATGCAGACATTTGAAAACAGTAACAAAATTTCATTGAAGAGATCTGTTTCCTCTCTGATTCAGAAGCAGCAGCAGCTTAATTTGAAAAATTTAAGTGGTACCTGTGTAAAAGGAGGCAGAGTAAATGTCATGTTATCAGGCCACAGCTTTCATATACCCTGCCTGAAATGTAGGCAAGAAGTTGCTGCTTTTTTTTTTTTCTTATACTCCACCTGATGCCAGTTAGTGTCACAGCCACCTTTGGGGGATCCATCACAGAAACTGCTATACTGAAACACAGCCTGGGAGGCTCTGTTGAGCAGAGATTTATTGCAGAGTGTTTGTGTTTTACCCTGTGCTGCGCCTGGCTTCTGCTCACCTGCATCTCAGGGGTACACCAAAAATAGCAGGCTGTTTTAAAAGCACAAACTATGTCCCTTAGGATAAATTGCTTTTAAATTTGGGCAGATTCAATGTATGTCAAGTGTTTCATAACTGAATATTGCATTTTTGCAAAAGCAGGAAAAAATGTGAGGAAAATCCTTAAACTTCGTAAGTTGTTGCGTTTTGATGCAGAGTAATACAGGGTTTAATATTTTGAGCAGATTTGCTTTTTCATGTGTTCTGTATTTCTATTTTAATTATCCTAATGAAAGCTTGCCATGCTTTTATTTTGTTTTTATCCATTAAAAAGACAGGCCAGGTATTTAGCTGGTATAAAATGGTATGTGGTGATTTACACCACTGGAATACCTTGCCCACAGGTAGTTGTTGCTCTTTTGAATGGTTTTGAAAATTGTTTTGGAGAAAAGCTTGGAGAAAAAAAATAAAAAGGCAAAGTAAGTCTGGAAGGAGATAAAGATCATCAAGATCCAATTAAAGAGAAGCTGGAGGGAGAGGCAAAACAGAAACAGAAGGACGAGCACTGTGACAAGCTCTCAATCTGTCTGTACTGTCTTTACCTCTAAGTGCATCCCGGCAGAAGCACCCACGTAACTTCCCCTGAATTCTGGAGTCCATAGTGCCCGGCAGGTCTCGAAGCAAGAAATCTCTTGTCTAGCTCATTACCAGAGAAATAGCAGCAGCGTGAGATACCATTAGAGAATTGTACTCATAGGTGTCCCTGGGTTTGGCTATGGGCTCGCAGTAGCGGGATGGGGGAGACAGTTGGGGAAAAAAAAGAGTAAAATTCGTGGGTTGAGATAAGGGGAAAAAAAAGAGTAGCGGGATGGGGGAGACAGTTGGGGAAAAAAAAGAGTAAAATTCGTGGGTTGAGATAAAGACACAAGGTAAACCCCTGGTAAACTGAACGCCATGCAAGTAGGTTTGGGGAACAGAGCTGGGTCACCCATGAAGCAAGTGGCTCAGAAACCAAGGGCTGGGGGGGGGGCGGGGAGTGGGGGACTCTTGCTTTCACATACTACTTGTAGCGCGGTGTAGGTTGTTCTCCCGAGATGGCACGCAGTCAGAAAGCAATCCTTTTAGCCTCCTTTACTCACTGGAGCCCCTGATATTTCATTAAACATTTCAGGTAATGCCCATGTCCTCTCTAAGCCAACATTGCCTGTTTTGATAAAATGGATTTTGTATGTGCCAGGCTGTGTTAACTATTATTACATGCAGAACAGCTGCTGCATTTGCCTGCTCAGTTGTTGCATGGTAAGGAAAAGGCTTGTAAAGTGCTTTTGATTACCCTGAATCTGAAAGAAGCTATAGTATATAAATTCCAAATTTATTCTGTTACACAAAAACCTTATTGAGCTAGAGGAGAATAGAAACCATGCCTTTCCTTCATATGCACCAAAACCAGTTTCTCTGAAATATGTTCTTTCGTCCTTCACTCCCACCCTCTCTCAGGAAGCCCACCAATAAAATGCAACATGGTTTCAGTATTGCACTGTAAGCAATTGACGTTTTCTCCCCGAAATAATGGGTGTAAATCAACTAGACATAGCATTAAGACCACTTAATCGCCAGGCAATTCCTTCGATGTTCATGTATTGTTCTGTAATTAGTCTAAACCTTGGTTAATTTTACAACACTAAATAACAAATCTAAATATGTTAGGTTTACCTTAACTGATTTGATTTACAAATGTTAAGGGATTGAAAAGAATCGACAGGTAGAATATACACTAGGGGCAAAAAAAAGCCATTTTACTCAGTTATTCCAGGCTTTCTTTGAAAGCTTTTGCTGCATCACCTGCATTTAGATGAGGAGATGACAGTGCTCCTTTCTCCTCCCTGCCTACTCTCATCTGCTTGGTAGTTGTTCTAATCAATGCATCTTTTTAAGCTTTATGGTGGATGGAGCCACACCTATTGCAACCTGGCTCCATATGGACAAAACATGGGAACAGATGTTGTATTTAATATGTGAAAGACAGCCCAACAATCTAGGACTTGGCTTCCTTGCAGGAGACAACTGGGGCTTCTTCCTCTGTCCCTTCCCTCTACATGTGAAAATATTAATTTATTCTACTTACAATGTTTTCTTCTTTTGAACAAGGAAATTGCCATTTAGCTTATAAACTCAAAGGGAATTCCTCAGTTGACTGAAGTGTTTATAGCCTAATTGCTGGAAAAATTTGAAGAAGCATTTCAGCTGTGGATGGGGTAGGATGCTTCTCTCAAAGTTGAATTAAGCCATTTTTACTGGATGGAGCCAGCAGCCCCCAACAGTTCAGTGAGCAGGGAAGAGGGTTCCTTAGGCAGTGTCAGTACTGAAGCGTACTGAAGGCTGGTTGCCCTGTACCAGAACTGAGCAATTAGAGTGGAGTTAGTTACTGGCAGTAAAACAGAGAATTTGGGATGTTTTCATTTTTTTCTTTTCATTGAGGGAGATTCACAATATTTACCATATTTCTAGGAGATCTACTATTGAAGTTCATGTCTTTATGCTTCCTGTTATTGCCGATAGACGTCTTTAAGAGGGGGTTTGATGAAGGTATCTGAAGTTGGATGGAGGTGCTAGAGGGGAAACTGGGTGTAAGGAGAGAAAGGAGAATACAGCTGAGGGGTTAGATTGTTTCTTGGGGCAGGGAGTAGGCTTTGAAGGGGGTTGAGCCCTAGGCTGCCCAGCAGATGGGCTGGTGTCCTCACAATAAGACACAGGACAACAGAGAACTTCAGGAATATCATCCCAAAACTACGCTGTGGGCACTGGTAAGGTTCCTTCATGTGTGCGAAGCCTTCAGAAGAGATGAGGATAAGCACATAGGTTAGTGCATCCATAGCAAGTGCTGCTCAAGGACTCTGATCTGCAAAATGGATGCTGGTGTTCAAGAGTTGATGTGGTGCAAGACTGGGTATCCTTGTAGGAGAGAGAGGGGGGAATGGCAGGAGGGAATGATTTAGACAGTGAGTGATGGAAACAACAGGAAGGGATGTTCTCAATGGCCTTCCAAAAGTCATGTTATCGTATTAAATAATGGTATATTTTTGTGCAGTGATAAATACTGTATAAATATATATATAAATACAGTTATAAATACTGTGAATGCTGTACTTGCTGCAGTGATTTATTTGTTACAAGTCATATCAAAATGACCTATCTTTCATAATTAAGTTGACTTGCTCTTCGGTGCCCTTGGCAAGTATTACTCAAAATAATGCAACCTAAAATGGCATATCTCGATCTCTGGCGCTGAAAATACAACTGTTAATGCTCTCCTAGTGATCTTCTCAAGTCTTTTCCATATGTAATGGTGGCTAGAGGTAATATGCTGTGGGAAGAAACAGCAGTGTGTTGGTTGGGAATAGCTCTGCATTTCTGTATTTAGGGTCCCAGGGCATAGCCATGCAGCAAGTTTTGTTTCTTCTCTTTCCAGCCAAAAGTTGCAGCAGATTGTTGGAGGTAAAATAATGACAGGGTAGTAAAATCCCAGCAAAGTAATTGGTGAGGGATAGCTTGTCGTTAACAAATAATGTTGTAGTATATAGATACAAACCTCCTCATGTACAGCAGGGAGAAATAAAAAGTACAGCACAGAAAGTAAAAGGGATCATTAATTGAGGAAAACAAAAGTGTTCCAAACACTGCAGGGGAAGGAAAGAATATAAAGTTAAGGAAAGGAAAACAATTACATGAGAAATCTACGGAAACAGATCGTTTTGGATTGCTTCAGAACAGTCCCAGATCAGGTTTGCTGAAGAAAGCCCAGTCCCATACTGACAGAAGCACGAACATAGAGCTGTTCCCAACACCCCTCTGAAGAGAAAAGATGTGGTTTTCATTAAGCTGCAGATCTAGTACCCTAAGGAGTTGAACTCAGTTTCTGACCTCTTAAAATTTCCCGGGTCACCTTGGGCAAAGCCTCGAATCCCTCTTGTCTCAGGGTTTAATGACAAATCACCTTGCAGAAAGAGCTATGAGCTGATCAGTGGTGAGGGCTGGCTAGGAATTTTTCAGGTGTATGTTTTTGTTAAGAAGTTGCTCTGTCATCAGAACCCAAACTTCTAATGGGAATGTACCCATTTGAATTAAAGCTATGGTAATGCTTGTTTGAGGGTTCAGGACAGACACTGTGGGCAAAATGAGGGAGCTCAGCCAGAGTAGCTGTGGTCCTTCTCAGAGCTGTGAGGAGCTGGTGACTCTCATGTTTCAGTCTCACTCAAGGGTATGAGTTTCTCCAACACTGGTTTAGCCCTCTGACCCAAGACACCTCTCTTGCCCAGTGACGATAGCATGACAGTGAGTGGGGCTATGAGCCTTGGCCTCCCCGGGTGCCCGGACTCTCTGGGCTGGTGGAGTCTGTACATTGCTGCTCTCGGTTTTCTTCCCTTGCCAGACCTATTAACTAAACAGTGCTCAGTCAAGCTACTAATTAGGAGCTGATTGGTTCGGTAAGTTGGGCTGGTGGCGGCAAAGGCAGCGGAACTCATCTGAAGGCTTGTTCCCATTGAGAGAGGAGAGCTGTGTCTTGCCCTTTGCCCTGCACCCCTCCCCTCCTTTCCACCTCACTATTTTCCCCAGCCTTGTACTGGCCCAGGCCTCCCACTGCACCCTGTCATGAGTCAGTTCAATGAAATGCCAGAAAATTATCTGCCTTTTTTTTTTTTCTTTTGCCTGATTGCTGTTTTCCATCATGTTAGTGCATTCAGGCAGGGCTTTGCTATGAGCTAGAGCCAGCAGAAGGTAGCAGCTGCCAGCAGCGATCAGGCAGGAGGGAGGGAGATTGGGAAGGAGGGGGCAGCCTTTTTGGCAGCAGAGCTGATAGATCATCTCATCGTGTCCTGTGGAGCCATACCCTGCCAATCACCCAATTAAATGCTTATACTAGGAAGGGCATGGATGAAAGACAGAAGAATAACACTGGGAGCCAGAGAAAAATAAGATAAAATAACATCCTGGAGGCAGTCCAGGTCTATTCTGTATAGACTTTATGCTTTGCAACCCTGGCATCACCTTCTCAGTGCATGAATAATGAATTGCTTGCCATTTTGTCAGTCTGTCCCAGATTCGGCTCACCTCAGTAGCTAACTAAAAGTCAAGCTTCTAGTGCCAAGGTTGTTCTCTTGGCTCCCTTCAGAGATGGAAAAAAGGGGCAGGCATACCTGGGAAGTGATTTATGCAGCCTGGTTGGAGATGTGGTTTGTCACTGTCTGGAGCGTCCCAGCCGAGTGCAGGAGGAGCCTGGGCCATTACCCTTGTCCAGGGGGAAGGCTCCTCTGATTTAATGCAGTCCTGTATGCAGCTTTGGTTCATCATTAACTGGGCTCATGCCCTGGGGCCTGGACACACCACCACCATGTCTAACGTCTTCCCTGAAGTGGGGCTTTTGCTTGGAGAGATACTGTGCCAGGCACACTGCTCGTCTTCATCTGTAAGCCCTGATGAAGGCTGCAGTGCCTTCCCCTGTCCCCAGGGAAGGACTAGGGCGTCTGCCCCAGGGCGCTGAGTTGTTCAGAAACTCAAGCATCTCTCTTGGCAAGTGCAAGTAGTCCTCCCAAAGGGGCCTGAATGTAGTCGGATGAGTCATACCTCAGGGGAGTGATGATGGGTAAGCACCGTGTCTGGTGTTATTCTGGATGGTCCAGGGAGCATGGGTGTCCTGGGGTGCCTGTGTCACGAATTCCAGCCTTATGTGGGTGTCTCGGCAACCCTAGGGCATAAACCCCAGCCCTCAACACCTGTGCTTAGGCTGGGTAGGCACCTGCATCACTCCTCTGATGGACGATTTTTAGACAGTTGCAATCTGATAAAATTAATTGCCTCCCCTCGCTGTATTTCTTTGGTGTGTGCTAAGAGGGGTAGTGATTGTGCTTCCCCTTCTGTGGGGCAGGGCTTTTCTGACAGCGTTGGTCTTTGCTGTTTTGGGATACCACTGCCACCTCCCCCCCAGCTTCCCTGATGTGTCCCCGAAAGGGAGGATGCTCTCGGGGTGGGTGTGTCCTGCTGGGAAGAGCAGGGAGCGTGTGGGTCCACAGCCTCAGCACAGAAAGTTGCCCTTCACTGGGGGCCAGTGGTGTCCTTGGCAAACACAACAAATGGACTGGAGTTGGGGGCATGTCTGAATGGATCATATTTGGTCAGCAGAAGACTAAAACTTGGGTCATAAGTTTTTCTTCCATGCCATTTGAAATTGTAAAAGTACTTTTCTGTGATGATTATTTTAGGATAGCCCCACTGCTCCAGGGATCTCCTAATTATCTGAGTATATTTTATCCAAATCCATCCCCAGGATGGCTGGTGCAAATGTTCTCAACAGAAGAGATAATGAGAATGTAAATGGAGAGGTGAAATATCTGCATGAGAAATCCAGATGTAATTGAGTTCCCAACAGTATCTGAGGTTGTATATTTATTCTGCCATGTGAGCAATAACTTGATCAGCTATAGGATTGAGTCCTAAAATAGAATATGTTACCAGAATACTCTAAAAGCTTAGTATTGGTAACACATAGGTAAGTTCCTGTGAGTGGGATGTATTGCCAAATGGTAAAGGAAAAAAAAAGAAAAAAAAAGGGGGGGGGAGGAGAATATGGATAAAATCAGGAACTTTAAAGAAGACAAAACAAGGTTTGTTTACAAGACAGTGCATTTTCTGAGATACCCTATAGGAAACAATTATACTGGGCCATGATTTGAAGGTATATCCATTTAAATACCAGTTAAGTTTGTTCAAACTTTTTATTTTGGCAGTGGATACGATGATAAAATGTTTTAGTTTGAATGATATTTAAAATTTAATTGTGTAGAAGACTTAGAGCACAACAAATGGTAAATATTCCTAGTCTGTACCAGGCTTCTCATTATCAAGGCTGCAAAGTATTTAGAAAGTGAGTCTTCCCTTCTCAGATTATTTTCCTGAAAACCAAAGAGTGAACCTGGCAGGGCTTGTTAAAGGAAAACAGAAAATTACCAAGAAGGTATTAGTATACTTGACATAAGTAAATAATTGGGTTTGTATTTTGAGGATATAATATCCTGGATTGAACTATCGGCAGCTTGAGATATTCATGCCTTTCATATGTATATTTGCATGTGTCATTCTGTTGTTGCAGATAAAGAAGCATGGAGTTCTTTGCATATATAATAATGTTATTATCAGTTCTGTGATAAGGCCAAATGAAAGCGCATTCTTTCTTTCCTCTTGATGCAGTTTGGCAGCCAAAACATCCTTTGGTTTAGCAAACCTGAAAATAGTTTCCTGCAATTTTGTACAAAAGAAGAAGAAGAGATGAAGGTTAAAGGATAAAATGAGCTTTCTGGTGTGAGTGGGGCTAGCTAAACACCCAGGTCCAGCTGCGGAGGGGAGGAAAAAGAGGAATACATTGGCAAGTGTTGGCAATTGGTGCTCAAATTCCAGCAGAAAGGGTAATCTATATGTTCTTGCTAAGTACTGTGCTGGTACAGAGCCCTTTTAGGGATTCAGCTGAAATGTCCTTGCAGGGCAGTATAGCAATCTTGACATGAAAAAGCAGCCCGAGTTTCCAGTGTTCGATGCTTTATCATTAATAGGCGTGATAAAGCTCAGGATCTTTAGGATTCAGACTGGGTGCAGATACTACTGATAACACTCTGCCAACTTATAAAAACAATCTGATAAGGACTGTCCCCACACAAGAAGCCAGGTATTAACAAGAATATTAACAGATAAAACACTTTTTTCAGCACCTGTGAGATGCTACTAAGAATGCCAACGTCTCTGTTAATCCTTCTGCCCCTACTTTTGACTGTACTACAACTTCCTCAGGCCCCCTTACTTTTAACCTGGCTTAGATAAAGATTTAGGTTTATGGAAAATGCAGCTTCAGATGGTGTCCTGCTAACAGCGAGACTTTCTTGCTTTCATTTCCTCTGTGAATAATGACTAGATAGCTTGCAAAACTCTCATGATGCTTAAGAGAGAGACATCAGTAGCGAAGCCTTTATTCCTGGCTTATTCCACGTGCCACTGTGAGTTGAGCATGTTGCTGGAGGCCTGTCAGATAGCAGGCAGGCAAACATACACAGACAGTATCTGTCTGTCTCCAGCACTAAGGGAAATCTCAGTGAAGGAAGGGAATAACTACCCCT
>NW_008794890.1:2876388-2885885 GCF_000699145.1 Aptenodytes forsteri | reverse complement strand
AGTTGCGCGTAGGGGGAAAAACCCCCCCCCCCCCCCCCCCCATTTGAGCCCATGGTAAAAATTCTGGAAATGCAATGATCAGGTTGGGTGATGATCAAGTTTGAAATCTTAAGCACTGAAATTAGATCCTGGAAATAGGGAGGAGTAGACTGAACCAAGGAGCAGTGATACTTAAATTAAGCAAATATTGATTTCACTGAGGTGAACATCAAGTTTTATTGATCCAAGACATAAATATTGACTGAAACGCTCTCATGTGTTCCCTAACCCTGTGCCATTGTTTGTCCTCTGAAACAGTTTTCCTTCTTTTCCCTTGTCCCTTCCCAGAAAATAATATCAGCCTCAGCTGCTCTAAGCTCCTGCTGTTTTTGCAAAGCCAGTGTTGTTTTCCAGCTAGCTGTTGTAAACATCAGAGACAGGAAAAATGGCTGTGACTTTATAAATCAATAAAACCCTATAGCCAAGAGCTATTAACAAACTAAAAAGGTGCTTGGAAATCCAAACAACCTCTTATAAAATAATAACAAAAGGCTCTGCAGCACAATCAAGTTCTTGGCTCCTCTTACACAAAAAATTCTTTCACGGAAAATGTGAAGTCACGTTTTAAGAAAGTGAATGATTTTTGATTCTTTAGGTAAAAAATGATTACCTCATTCCTAACACTGTCTAAAACAGTCACTGTGATACTTTTCATTGAAATGATCCTTTATTACATTCATGTAAATACCAGTTTACAAGGACGCAGAAACTTTGCAATGTGATGAAAATTCAAACATTTCAAACTTCAAAAAGCAGTTATATGATTGCAGCATGTTCATCTGGGCA
This sequence comes from Aptenodytes forsteri, assembly GCF_000699145.1. Taxonomy (NCBI): domain Eukaryota; kingdom Metazoa; phylum Chordata; class Aves; order Sphenisciformes; family Spheniscidae; genus Aptenodytes; species Aptenodytes forsteri. The sequence continues at coordinate 2,885,060 of NW_008794890.1, read as the reverse complement.
AGTGCAGGCTCTATTTGAGGGAAGAGGACTTTTGCTGTGGATCTTGCATGTAATTTCAGTTGAAATGTTTTGAAATGTACAATATTCTGAAATAGTTTTCAGGATTTTAAAGTGCTTAAGGTTCTGCATGCCGCATGTGGAAGTCTGTCCAGGAAGGCAAATTAGTGAGGATTATATGGTAACACAGAAAGAAGGAGGAAGAGACAAATGGCTACCAATTCTCTCCAGGCAAAGTCTTGCCTTCTGAAGCACCAAATCATTTTGTTTCCTACCAAAACTACCTTCACATTGGATTTTAAGCAATCATGATATCTGGAGGCAGTGAGACACACTGACTTTCACTCTGTGGATCAGGTGGAAGTTACTTCTGTTACCCAGTGTTATCTCTGATCCTTGAGTGTCTGAAATTGTCAGGGTAGGGAGGTAATGAGAAACATAAGTGGAATTCAGACCTGCATTATGATAATTTACAGAGATTTCACATTGGCCTAGTTATTAAATTGCTTATTGGCTTATTTCACCATGAGAAAGTATAAAAAAATGGCCCAGATGGAAAAGAGTGGTTCATAGCAAGCTCCCAGTCAGCAGAAACTTTACCACTGGAAGAGTGATTTTGTGTTCATTAGCTCTTTGAGCTTGAAGGACAAGTTTTGAGTAGAAAGCCCAGAACAACAGAACAACTCAAATGTGGAGTAAAAGAATCGACGACCAAGAGAAATAAAATAGTGGTTTCGGAAAAAGCATGAGATGGAATGACCCAGTGGCGTGCCAGGAGAAGTTCAGTCCATCTAGGCTGTGGGAATAGGTGTGTTTTTAATGGCTATCTGTAGCCGTAAGTAACCATCTGTATAGACTGGTCATTTTTAAAGCTTCTCTTTCTAAAAAAAATAAATAATAATCAGTTACTGTTTAAAACAAACAAGCAGGACCAGGCTGCTGTCCCTTCACTCTGAGGTCTTGTTTTTAGCAAGCAGAGGCAGTGAGAGTGACTGTGCAGGCCTCCTTTGGGCTTAAACACAGCTCTGCAAGTGTGGGGAGATGCTCTATGCCCCATCCTGAGTTAGTTCTGGACTTATCCCCTTCTGACCTCATTTTACTATTTCAAGCCCTTTATTTGCCATTTCAATTCTGTTTTTGTTAGATGATACCAGAGCTAAAATCTGTTATGATACATGACCCGTTAGGACTAATCACTCAGACATTGCACCTGCTTGTTCTTTAAGAGATGGTATCTTCTACTCAAATCTCTGGACTGGTGATTGGGAAGAGAAATTTTGACAGAAGTAAACATTCGGCTTTCAAATTTTACGTCAGATTTCCTTCATGGTTTTCTCATCAGAAAACCCCCAATTACTAATTGCTGCCTTTCAGCACTGTAGTCATCCCTGGCATGGAAGCCCCAGAACAGCTTTTCTTTTAACGTCATTTTGTCAGAAATGTTTTCTTTGTGTGGGGGAAAAAATCTGCCTTGCTCAATTTTCCCAGAGAGCATCCAGTTTGCTTCCTGTGTTTACCACTTGCAGTTTTTGTGGTATAATTGTTGTTTAGGAGTGATGATGCACTGCTATATGTGCTCTTGTGGAAAAGGGTTTTCAGAAAATACTATTCAAGCAAAGGGAAGGAATCCCATTTTAAAACTCGCTGACATTGTCTGGAGCACAAGTCTTATGAGGAGCGGCTGAGGGAACTGAGGCTGTTTAGCCTGGAGAAGAGGAGGCTGAGGGGAGACCTCATCGCTCTCTACAACTACCTGAAAGGAGGTTGTAGCGAGGTGGGTGTTGGTCTTTTCTCCGAAGTAACAAGTGATAGGACGAGAGGAAATGGCCTCAAGTTGCACCAGGGGAGTTTTAGATTGGATGTAAGGAAAAATTGCTTTACTGAAAGAGTGGTGAAACATTGGAACAGGCTGCCCAGGGAAGTGGTGGAGTCCCCATCCCTGGAGGTATTTAAAAGACGTGTAGATGAGGCGCTTAGGGACATGGTTTAGTGGGCATGGTGGTGTTGGGTTGACGGTTGGACTCGGTGATCTTAGAGGTCTTTTCCAACCTCAATGATTCTATGATTCTATGATTCTATGACATTTTCCATGCAGCTTTTCTGTTTGATCGGCATATTTAATGTCCCCAGAAATCATTGTATTACCTTTGTAAACGAGAAGACTGCATTAACAGAAGTGACCTAACAAATCAGGGGCTGAGGAATGTGTCAGGCTTGCAATAAATGTGGTAAAAAGAGCTACAGTTTTAGAAGAATCATGACATCCTAAAACTATTAAAATCCTGAAACAAATGGGCACCCCTGAGGGTGGTCACAAAGTGATGAGCTGGAAGTAATTCCCATCACCTTCTGCTTAAAATTCCTTTGCCTGAGGTAAGATGGGATGACTTCTTTGTGTCTAGCAGAACTGAACCAACGTTTTTCTTATCAGCAGATACTACTAGTGCATTTTTCCCTCAGACTTCATAAAAATAGTCCTGAAAGTAAAATTTTTGTTCCTCTCAAAATGATCCAAATTCTTGGAGACATGTCTTCTCAACTTCTAAAAAAACTTGGGGCTTTTTTCCCTCTCCTCTCATATTCACTTAAAATTTCACCTGCTGAAAAACGTGGTTGCACTATCAATGAACATGGCAGCGCCAACAGGCAGTGCTGTGCTTCTGCAGCTTCTCTCCTAAGGGTGTAGGATCAAACCAAGGCAGGTTGAAAGTCACTGCCGGTGACGAGTGGCAGAAATTTTTCTTTCTGCTTACTGAATAATGTGTGGTGATAACTTGAGACCCTTAATGCAGGTAGGATTTTTCTCCGTACTGAAATTCATGTGTGTGTGTACACACACGCAATTGCCTTGAGAAGAGGAAAACTGGAGGCATGCCTGGCACAGAAGCTATAGAGATGTGGCCTGAGGAGCACACAGTCATTACCCCTCTTTCCTTCTCCTGCCTTTGTCCTTGCTAGATATTTTTTTCTTTTCTCATACCTTTCTACTTTCTGTGGAGGTAAACACAGGGCTTCACCCAACGTGGCCTTGCAGTCAAGTGGAGAGCTGTGCAGGGAGAGAACGATTGTGGGAACAGATTGGATGCTCAGGTGATCTCAAAAATCCTAGGATTAATGTTAATTCATGATGGCTGGGGATTTGTATGTGTAATGTTCAGAAAATGTAAGTGCTCCCAGCAAATTTATTTCATAGCTGTTGATTTTATTGGTCTCGTTCTTCAGCTATCTAAAACTCCCTTGTTTCAACAGGGACATGGCTTTTCCCACACCTTCCTGCTTCTTCCTTTCAGCACCGTTATTGATAGAAAAAGGAGTTAAAACATGGACAGAAAGTAAAGATGTTATGGAGGAAGATGTGCCTAAACTAAATGTCAGCCCAGGGAAAAAACAGTAAGATGTGTATAGATGTGGATCTCAAGGAAAGACAAAATAGAAGACTATTATAAGTAGACTATTATGGAGAATGTTATGAGTTTCTCAGCAAATCAATAGACATTTGTAAGTCATTAATTAGCGATTAAGTCATTATTTTAAAGCAGAAGGCAAATTGAATTGGTTTCTTTGCATTAGAAGATGAAATACTTTCAAATTAGTGCTACAAAGGTAGCACTGGTTCTGACCATCGCCTTGGGATCTTAGATATTAGATTCTGCCTTTTTTTCATAAACTGCTAGGTTGCATGTCAGATACAATTTTGGCTCTGTTTTGATGTAGGACACCACAGATCCTTTGAATACACAGTCATAAGTAGAAATGTGGAAGTAATGGAAGGACTCATTCATAACTTGATGTCGTGAGGGAATATCTCGTGTTAGTAAGTCAAACGAGATTTGACTCATGAAAATTGCTGGTGTAAATCCATACAGAAAATTCAAATAAAGCCTGACTTCAAAAGTTTGAAATATCACATTTATTTCTCGCTTCCTTCTGTTATTATTCATAATCTCATACCATCCTGAGACCAGAAAAACAAACTCCAGAAGAGATAAATTCTTCCCTAATTTCTGGTCCCTCCAGAGCAATAGGAATCTTTAAAAAAAAATCCTGTTCCTATGAGGATTTGAATACATTTTGCAGACCTAAAAATACAGTGAGGTATTTCAAAAAAGGATTCAGCGAGCATCTAGCCTAGCCAAACAACCAACCTTCTGATTAACAGCTCTATTGTGATTGATCTCCGTGAAACTCTTCTAGCAGTACAGACATAATAATACTTATTTCAGGAAATGTGTCTGTTTATAATTATTCTGGCTCCTTAAGAGATCCCAGCAAACTCTGCAAGTTTGGACATTATTGGAGGGAAAGGACCTTGTGGCTGCACAGCATGCTGTAAGTTCTAAGTTGTTTTAGCAACATTCGCATAAACAACACCCACAGCCAAAATCAATGTCCGAATTTGTAAACAGTGATCTACCTGCATCCCAAGTTAATTGCTTTATATAAGAAGGAACAGGTCCTGTAATGATTTTTTTTTTTTTAAAGTCAATTGGACCAGTCAAGTTTGCAAACTAGTTTTGCTATTGGTTTTACTGACTGTTCTTCCAGTATTTCTCCCGTGGCAAGTTTCCTTGTGTGCTTATCTATTAAAACTAGTCAGTGAACTTGAAGGGTGAGGATGTGCCCCATGCACCATGTTTTCCTCCTAATGTGCCCCCTGCTTTGACCTTACCATTTCACTTCTGTCTTCCTTTTCCTCTGCAGCAGGTCCTTAGCTCACTTCTTTTCCCTTCCCTCTGTACCCCTGCTGACGAAGCTGGAGGTGAAAGCAGTCTGTGCACCTGAATTTACTGACTGCATTCGTATTTAGTGTCACTGGAAAGCTCTATTGCAATGGCTGTGCACGGGGTTGGCTCAGCAGTTCCATCTCTTTCAAGAGTACAGAGAGAGAGTTGTATTTTTCTGCTTTGTATCGCAACTCCCGTGGTTATGGAAAATGAAAAGAAAAAGGAAATTGTTATTTGTCTAACCCAGGCTACTGCTAGCAACTAGAAAAAGTGGCAAAGCAAGTCTTCTCTGTGCCCTTAGGCTGACAAAATTTCATCAGATCTGTCTTGAAATTAGGATGGGTGTGAATACACACTTGAAGTTTAATGTATTGTTTGATATTCTACCATAGAAATGATATTTTGGAGCTACCAAGTCACGAACACGCAGTTATTTCTTATATCGTAGTAGTTTTCAGCTGAAACTCTTAGAAAGAACAAACTCTATTTGAAGCTAATGGCTCTTTTTATCACTGTAAGTCACATACAGCTGAACATTAAGTGCTTGGATAAGACCACATGGCTCACAGATCTGTTCTTACAAATTGAAGAACTAAAGAACAATCTCATATCTCATTCTTTGAACCTAAGAAGGCTACTAAGTTGAAACCTCTTGTACCATACCCATTCTTTTTTAATGTTTTAAACCACTATCTCTGTCTTCTGTCTTCTTCCTAAGGAAATGCTCTCTGAGATGCTGCAGTGATAATCGTCATCATGCAGTCTGTCCAAGATGATTTGTTGTGCTTAAAGACAATGTTGGAAGTCCACAAAGTTAAATGAGTCAATGTGAAGTCATGCATTAAACAATGCCATCATATCCTCACTGTGGTGCAAAACTAAATACATGCACTGCAGTCTTTATATTGCTTTTGGAATACCGACATATATAAAAAATGTAACAATTAAAAATAGTCATGTATAAGGCGCAATGAATATGCAACATTGTTACAGCCTGGAAGAAAGCGGAGCTGATCTCTTTGGAACAGTGAAATCTCTGTTTTATCTAGGGATTATAAATTGACCAGGCTTAGATTTCCTTTTAATATCGGTGAAGTACTGTTCAGACATAGTTTTTTAATCCATTAATCTCTTCATGGTAGGAATATTTGAGATTTTCTCATTCGTGAATATCTGTGAATCTAGTGTCAGTCAAATCTCCACCACTATCGGAGACAAAATGTTTCAGATATGCAAACATGAATCATCAGCAATGTTTAGTCATTTTAAAAAGGTCTTTTGAATGTTTTAATCCAGCCTTATTATTACTGATTGCTACTAGCTCAAGCTAGTATGTATTTGTGTGCAGCTCCTTTTATGAAGAAAAGAGAAAAAGAACTTGTTAGAACTTTAGGCTACCTAAAGGTAGGGTTTTCTTAATTTGGATTTTCTAAATAGAGGGAACTTGGTGGCTTTCTAAGGTACAGTTCCTTGCTGTTGTGATGCCAAAGTCAGAGGCGTCTGACTATAGTCAGACTATAGGAATTCATTAAGAACAGGTTTTGTTATCCGTTGAAAATAAGTAGATCTTATAACTTTTGTTTATTAGTACTTGAATGGAAACTTTGGAATCAGAATAGAAAATTAAACCACAGCCTACATGCCTCCCTGAACCTTGTGAGAATCAGTGTTGAATTAGGCCTCCTTTTGGGCTAGTTCTTCAATTCTTTTTATTCTTGGCTCTGTTAGGAAGAAAAGGATTTTCCCTTCTCTTGAACTAAGTGATTCCCACTGCCTGTTTTCATACTCTAATTCCTGCCTTGCAGTAAGTCTGTATAAGTTGATTGATTCTGTTGTATTGCTAATGAACACACTGGCTACCAGGAGAAGACATTTTATACAGTGTTTTCAGGCATCCTCATGGGAGCTGCATTCGGGAGGTGAAGCTGGAATACAGAGGAGCTTAAGGAAAGCATGGTGAAAAGACACTGATATTCTGTCAATTGACTTAATAAAAATGACAGAAAATATTATCAGAGGAGAAAGTTAAAAGGTATCATGTAGGTTTAATGGGAATAACTGTTTACTGTGTGTAATCATAACTTAATGAACGTATCTGAAAAAATTTCCATTTTGTATGCAAGTTAAGGAACCATGCACTTTAAAATATTAGTTAAAGTTTTCAATTAGTGTGCATAGATGGGAAGCAGTGGTTTATTATTCATAAAATAACATAATGATTCTCTGGTGACGTTGGCAAATCTCTTTGAATCTGAGAGAGGTATTTCCAGTGGGTAATTCCACCTACACAGGAGTCAAAGATAGGTGAATTTCTGGAGCCTCCTGTACCTCTCCATTGACAAATGAGAAAACCAAAATACGTGGCTCGGTCTAACTGGTTCATTTTTGGATGATGAAAGTTAGGGGAGGTGAGTCCTGTTGTCTCCATGATGCAGATCCTTATATACTTTTAAACTACCAAGTAGAGTTTAAAGTGAGGATTGAGTCCAAACTTCTTACATCAGTGTTACGATGTCTCTCTTGACAAGCTTGGCTATCTAGTTATGAAGCCTGCCGCCTGCTTGGGTTTCGAGTTAAGCAGCCTTACACTTCAGAATTCTTTGCAATTTTCCTGGGCTCAGTTTCAAGCTTTTATGGCTTCTTGCTTTCAATTTCTGACTGTTTCCCTCATTTCTTGATGATGGAGTTGCGCCACATCATTAACTGTAAGATGTATGGTTGTAAATGTTCAAAGAATGATGGATTTTATTACGCTGCCAACACAGCTGTGTTGCGGAGGCTGTCTTTAATATATTATTGATGCTCTAAACCATTATTTTTAATAGCATTGTGCACTGGGAGAAGAATACCAGTGGAATAGAAGCATAGGTGAAGATGATTTCTGGAGCAATAATCCTGTAGGAAGTCAGTCTCTGAAGTGTCTCTGGTTGAGCATGTGCACTCTCTTACTTTGAGCCATTAACTATGGAGGAAGGATTTACTGCTGGAAATGGAGGATAATTTGACAACTGTTAATTGATTTCCATATCTGAAGAAATCACATGGATAGAACTTGACATGGTAAATGTTTGTTGTTTTGTCAGATTTACCTAAATGAATTCCTGTGGCAGTCAAGCATCAGATACTGTAGGTATGTGGCTTTGTTTGTTTGAAGTGGTTCATGCACTGTTTCCACCTTTGCCTACGTTTTTGGTTGGATTTTTGTTTCTTTTCCATAAAACTGAAAAATTAGTGTCCTTTCCAACTTACTGTCTCTCTAGGCAATTCCAAATCTAGAGTTAAATTATGCCCCCAAATATCTAAGCTTGATCTCCTAGGAATTAAGAGTTTTCTTTCCAATATTTGATTCTCATAAATACAAATTTCCAAACATCTTCCTTGCCAGCATGAAGGTTCAAGTGGGTCTGGCCTGTCCCCAGGAGTGATTGCACGTGATGTGCTACTTCCACAGGGAGATCTCAAAGCCTGGGAGAGGATTGAAGGGGAGCCAGGTAACACCCTGGGTCTGGACAGTGAAAATGTCATAAAAGAGATGTGCTGAAATTTTTATTTTAGTACCCAAATTAAGGCTTCTGAGGTCTTATTTAGTTCACCTCTTGAAAAGTGAAAACAGGGTTGAACATTATATATATAGCTTCGGTCATCATAGGCCTGCCAAGCTGGTGAAGAGGGCATTAAACTAGAGGTGCTGGGGGAGGGGAACCTCAATCCATCCCACTCCTACCAGTTTGATGCCAGGGCCAGCAATAGATGCCCAGAGCCTGGAGAAGGAACACAGGTCAGCAGGAGAGCGCCTGAAGAGCGGCACAAGGAATTCCAGCCAGTAAGACAGCTTCATTGGGGGCCCAACTTAAATGCCTCTATGCAAAAGCACGGAGCCTGGGGAATAAACAAGAGGAGTTAAGAGACGTGCGCACGCCTGCAGGGCTACGACCTTATTGGCATCACGGA
>NW_008794890.1:2858447-2875946 GCF_000699145.1 Aptenodytes forsteri | reverse complement strand
TGGAGTTCAAGATCCTTAGGGCACCGAGGAGGGCGCACCAGCAAGCTCACTGCCCTGGACTTCAGGAGAGCAGACTTCGGCCTCTTCAGGAATCTGCTTGGCAGAGTGCCATGGCACAAAGCCCTGGAGGGAAGAGGGCCCCGAGAAAGCTGGTTAATATTCAAGGGTCACCTGCTCCAAGCTCAGGAGCGATGCATCCCAACTTCTAGAGGAAGTCAGGCAAAAACGCCAGGAGGCCTGCATGGATGAACAAGGAGCTCCTGGACAAACTCAAACACGGAAAGGAAGCCTACAGAGGGTGGAAGCAAGGGCAGGTAGCCTGGGAGGAACACAGAGAAATTGTCCGAGCAGCCAGGGATCAGGCTGATCCCTGGCTTTCAGGGTGGGGAAACACTGGCACAGGTTGCCCAGAGAGGTGGTAGATGCCCCATCCCTGGAAACATTCAAGGTCAGGTTGGACGGGGCTCTGAGCAACCTGATCTAGTTGAAGATGTCCCTGCCCATGGCAGGGGGGTTGGACTAGATGACCTTTAGAGGTCCCTTCCAACCCAAACTATTCTATGATTCTATGATTATTGTTATTTACATGCATGTGTTTGTAAATATGGACAAAGAGAAACTCTGCAGCCTGACATTACCCAGAGGAAATGAACCTTTTTTTCTCATTTCGTGTTTTTTAGAGAAGTTCGGTGCTCTGCCTTGAGCTTTTCCCTTCAGAGGAGATCTCTCCCGAAGGGCCAATAGCTCTCTAAGGCGCTGTGTCTGCACATGAAAGGCAGAGGGAATGGGATATTACAGACTCTGCTGCTTGAGCTAAAAAGAAAAAAAATCCAACAAATTTCAGCAGTAAGTGTGCTTGCAAGCTCTGTTGTTGGCCAGCCAGTTGGATTAAAAAGGGGGCAGGAGGGTCAGGCTGGATAATTTCACATGCTCAGATTTGGTTGTATTTTCTGGCTGGTAAATTTAAAAGGCTAATGCATTACACAGATTTTTAACACATGTTCTGATCTGATCCTGGTAAAGGCAACTGGACAACTCACCTTAACATTAATGCTGGGATTTCGCCCTGTGCATTCCCACTCTTTTAGAACACTAATACAGGTCCTGAGATTGCAAAACATCTCTGTAAACATGATGCTTAAAAAGTCATGAATTTTAATAACTCCTACAAATGTATCAGGCAGTGAATTCATGAAAGAACGTGATAAAATAAGCAGGTGAATGTCACTGTTAATGTTGCTTTTCTGTAAAATCGGCAAAGCAAAAGGCTGCCTTTAGCACAGGGTTGGCTTGTTCAGCTCAGGTTCAGGATATATTTTCTTCAGGCTTTTCATCTTTGTTTATCGGGCTGCCTTATGATTACACCGTGACTCTTCACGAAGTCTAAGTGTAAAACCGTACTGCTTCCCACAACTGCTCTCAGTTACAGCAAGTATTTCTGCCAGCTCCTCCTCCAGACAGAGAGGTGTCAGCACTGCTCCCTGTTCACATCCCACCTTTCTCCGTTAGTATTAATGGCTTGTTCAAGTCTGAGGATTTTTCCTCCCTTGGTACAGATCAAGGACTTAGCACAGAGCTGACTAGATTTCCAAAATGAAAAGTTACGTATTTTCTTTAGTGGTCCCATGTACTATCAGGTGAAGGGCTAACTTTACATTTATAAATCCTCCCATTCACCTGTAAATCTGCTGTGAGTCTTAGGATTCTGTTAAATTGTTAATAAGCTTTTTATACTATTTGTATTAAATATTATGCTATCCATTTGAATTTTCTTTTTCCTTGTCCTTCAGAAAAAAACAGCAAGAAAACATTTTGTAGGTGAAAATATAAAGTTATAAGCCATGCTGCTATTCTTTATTTCTTTTTCCATGCTTATCAATAAGCACCACATTTGTAACTTTTCCTTTCTTTATTTCCCATCCTGAAACTCTGTTCCAGCAGCTTTGTTGTTAGATTGAGAACTAATGAAGTTAAAGCCAAGTTCTTGCTGGCTCAGAAGGAAAAGAAAAGCCCGTAAATAATAGCTCTTCATTTACTGAAGTCAAAAGGCAATTTCAAGAAGTCTCTTATGTTTCTAATTAGCTTGTGTCCTTTAAAAAGCTAAATCTTTAAAAGGCTAAAACTAAAGCATGTAAAAGGAAAACAGCTGAAAATCTTCGTGAACCTTCAGTCCTCAAAAAGAAAACAGCAGCCTTCACTCCATCAAAATTGAAAACCCTGGCCCACTGCTCTTGTTTTCTTTGTGCTTCTGTATATAATTATGAAACATTAGTTATAACTTTTACCCACCAATAGTATAACTTGCTTCAAAAGTAATGAAATAAAGCATCCTTATTGCAAGCGAGCAAAACATTTCCTGCTGATTGATCTGCTGTTTTAAATCTAGTGCTCTGTAAAAATGTCAAGACTGTATTCCAGGGTGAGCCAAAACAAATCTGGAAATGGCAGATTTTTTCATAGAATGGAAATTCTCTCTTATGACAAGCTCTTGTCCTGAGATGCGGAATCCTTAAAGAAAAAACAACTGAGAAGAAAAAGAAAGTGCTGAAAGAAAAGCTTGGGTTATACTGCATTTATTGTAGGTTCTCAGGGTTTTTCTTAATATACTGGATCTAGTTAATTACAGGGAAATGAAGCTTTGGATTGGATTGATTTTTCATGTTATATGTATTCCTTGCATGAAAGATGTTATGCAAATACATCATCAACTTTGACATTAGATCATCTTTACTCTTGTTTAAAAATAAAATAATCTTGACTTTATTAATGTTGGGATATATGGACAGAAAAATGCATTTGCCAGCATGATATTGGGAACAGTTCTCAAACTGGAGCATGTGACTGGTTGAGATTCTCCATGAAAAACTAACTGATTATTACCCAAATACTTGTGGGTAACACTTGTCCTTCACTTACCTACTAAGTCATTAGCATGCAGGAGGATGATTCAACACCATCACACACACGAGCAGTCCCTGTTCACATAGATGACGCTATTGAAATTATCCCCCTTAATGAGGATGGCAGAGCTGAAACTCAAGGAATTGTCTAGCAGAAGGATAAAAAAAATCATAGAGGGAAACTGAATCTATCTTAACACTTGGGGCAGACGGCTCACAGTTGCAGCACTGTGGTTTTTCTGCATTTGTATGGCCCATTGATCTTCTTCCAGGGGAATGACATTTTAATTGCCATGTATTATTTTTTTTCCCCATTACCTCTCCAGAGGAAGCTGCTGCTGCTTTGCCTGAGGAATTTAAGTCGCCTTTGTCAGAAGAGGTTCTTTGTTTTGTTGTTACAATTCTTTAACTGTCCAGTACCCGATACTATTTCTCCCAGTATTAGTGGATAAGTGCCTCTGGTTTATGTTATTAGTTCAGGTGCCAGTGTGCTTAAGCGGATAAGCTTTGAGGGATCTTAGCTGAGCTGCAAAAAACCAATTCAAGCATTTGCATCTGTGTCACAGTTAATCTGCAAATATTAAGTTGGATAATAAGGGTAATGTATGCATGGAGAATTAGGCATCAGCTGTCACATTTGAAGTTATATTGGTGATATATCAGGGTAAGGGCAGTATTTTTGATTTTTTTGAAAAGTGATCCATGTCTCTGAGTGAGGGTCTTCCTTCCAGTTTTACCTTCTTCTCTGTTACCCTCAGATAGCCAACATGGAATTTCTGATAGATGAATAAGAAAATCATAGCAAAAATCATGTTAGAAAATTTTTTGTTAGGAAGAGGAATTTCACTGAAAGTATCGACCAAGTTTTAGGGATTTGACTGGGTGACATTAGTTCTAAAACTTCCCCTTTACATGTTTTTAATTTTGAAATGTCTATTTTTTCCAGTTACCCTCTCTGTGGTTTCCCCCTCCCATTATTTTCCGTTTCTATACATAGCATGAAGTATTATTGTTAGTCTTTTTGCTTGGAAGCTGTACTACTACAGAGCAATACATTTAAGTTTGTAGCGTAGGTGCAAGATTCTGGTGGATTTATACTCAGTCCTTTGCCCAAGCTACCTGAGTCAGTAAGAAACAGCTTGAGAGGAAACTGTTCATTAGTTCTGGGTTTTCTGTTCAGAAAAAAGCAAAAAGGTATCTAGAAACTTTTTTAGTCCAGGCCTTTCCTTGGAAAAACAGTTGCCTTCATTTTTGGGGAGGGGAAATTCCATTTCCGCATGTTGTCAGTGGCGGTATGTCTGATTGTAAAGGTAGAGAGTCCAGAAGGCTAGAGACACTTCCTATAGTGCGTGTACAGCTTAACCCCTGAGACTTTCTATAAAATGAGTGCGGTGCTCAAGTACTGATACCAGTCAACATGGCTCTTGACCCAGGAGACAGATACTGACCAAAGCTCAAATTTGACTAAAAATGGAAGTTAACCTGTGCATTATCAAATACATTATAAAAGTCTGCATCAGCTTGCCATTATTCATATTTTAATCTGTTGATAACTTTGTCCTTTTAAATTAGTATTCAAAGGTAGAAGGAATTAAGTGCAAGGAATAAAGGTCTCACTTGCCTCGAAATTTTCACAGCTTCCCAATAGGCACTGGTTACACACATGCTCTGAGTGGTGAGCATCGCTTCAGGAGTCAGTGGGGTGCTGAAAAATAGAATATCAACTTCACTTAAGATAGCATTTTTCTACCCCACTAGTTGCCAGTTTATTGTAGGTGACATTTACTTTCCTCTGTGTCCTTCCAGGGACTGCTCTGAACCTTACTGACAGAGGGTTTGGCTGAAAGGTGGTATGGTCTTGAAATGTCTTCCTTGATTCATACCTGGAGCTAGCAACGAATGCAGTCTGCATATTTAATTTTATTCTTTCTACCTTTAAAAAGGACATTAATTTTGGAAAAGTACTTTTATTACTGGCGGTTGGGCAAAACTGCTTCTCCTTCCATAAGTCTTTTCATGTGTATAAGACAAAAAATGGATATAATATAGCCTAGTAAGCAACTGCTCATGTTACTCGTTGTCCATCACAGCTTTTGCCTTTTTTGCTTGATTAGTATTTTATTGTTTGTCATTTCCTGTGAAAGATTGCTTAGTAGTTCCTATATAGCTCTTACCCAGATTCATAACATTTAAGAATTAGGGGGGGTGGGGGGGGGGGGGGGGGGGGGGGGGGGGGGGGGGGGGGGGGGGTAATTTTGGAAAAGTACTTTTATTACTGGCGGTTGGGCAAAACTGCTTCTCCTTCCATAAGTCTTTTCATGTGTATAAGACAAAAAATGGATATAATATAGCCTAGTAAGCAACTGCTCATGTTACTCGTTGTCCATCACAGCTTTTGCCTTTTTTGCTTGATTAGTATTTTATTGTTTGTCATTTCCTGTGAAAGATTGCTTAGTAGTTCCTATATAGCTCTTACCCAGATTCATAACATTTAAGAATTATATGAAAATATACTGAATATCACCTTTGTTTGATTACATAAAAGATATGTTTTAAAGCCAATAGTCTTTTTACAGTAAGACAGAAAAGTGAAGTACGTCTCTTTTGGAAAAAAACACCCTATTACATTGCTGTCATTAATCATGCAGGAAACAATGGTCTGTGAGAAACTAATGAAATACACTTTGGAGGTGCTTTGTGTAAAAATGAGGTTTTGCATGATAGCGCTGCTTTTACACAGATAAAACTAATTTCGTAAAGCTTCTCACAGTCTGAATAAACAGTCGTAAATCAGCTGCAATAGTAAGCAAAAGCATTAACTGTACAAAACCTTCTGATTAGAATAAATCTTTTACTGAGAACTGTCTGCTGAATTTCTTGTTTGACTTCTGGAATCTTAAAATCTGTAATAAATTTGTGGAGTCATAGAAAAATATGTATGGAAAGGACCACCAAGTGTCTAGTCAATGAACTTGGGGCTTGTTACCAAGTAATTCAAAGTAATTTTAAAAAGCAGTAACAAAACCACACCAAAACACAACAGGCGAGAAATTGGGATATGGTGGCTGAGGAATGTGGTCTTTCAAATCTAAGGAAGAGGAGGAAAACCACCATCAAGCTAAGCACAAACAACATGCAAAGTGTGGTGGCTAAAAAAAGAGGAGATAAAAATCAATGACCAAATCAGTTATTTCTTCCTACCCCTCCAGCCCTCACATTTGGGCAAAGGAAATTGTTTTGCTGTTCTTAATGTTAGAAAGTTTGTGGGGTTTTTTATTTCTTTTTCCTTGCATCTAACTTCAATCTTTTGCAACTGCAGTTTTGGCCCTTTCCTGCTTGTGTCCCATCCATCACAGGCACGGGGAACTGGTTATTCTTTTTCTCATTCCAACAGCCTGTTACCTAATAGAAAGCTGCTGCAATGTCCTCTCCTCGCTCTTCAGGCTAATCACACACCATTCTTTCAGCTTTCTGATCTTCTAATCACTCTTGTGCATGTACTGCCTATGGATGTTTCATTCTAACCAGCAGTAATCCTATGGCTATATATATGGCATACATATAGGCCATGGAGTTATATGCAATTATTTTTATAGCAAGCAATGATAGAGATTCATGTCGTCTGCATTTGGTTTTGATGCACTTATATAAGGGACAATTTGACACTGCACTGTTTCCCCAAATACAAACATACCAGCAGGCCTTCTTTTCTTATTATAGCCTGTGCACGCACCCGTCTATGTACTTCTTAATGTCTTTCTGCTGGAAGAAAAGCTGTTAATCTACAATGGAGTTAGAACAGTGTCCCTAATAACATCAGTACTAGTATGGCATTCTGGAACCTAAATTTGACATTGCCTCTGTGATACGTAGGACCATTACTCTGAAACACGATGATGCTTTTATGTAAAGTCAACCTGATTCCTGGTCACTGAAGTTCTTCCATGGAGGGGAGTCTCTGAAGGAAAAAGGGATTTTTCAGAAGTGGAAGTACATGTCATTGTTTCACTCAGTCAATTCAGTTGTACCTTATACAATTATATTCTCTGTTCTGAGGATGTTAATTGCATCTTGAGCTGCGTCCAACACTGGGTTGTTACGTGTTCATAAATATTCTGGAAATGCCAATGTAGCTGAGATGCCGCTGGAACCTTTTCAAGAATATCCATCTAATAACAACTTCCTGGGAAGGAAGTGCTTTCAGAAACCTGCCAGGGTCTGTTTAACGGGAAAGATTTAATAACGTGGAGCAATTGGTGAGGCAGACAAATTAACAGTGTGCATGAATTTGTATTTGCATGCTAAGTATGTGCCAACATTACAATCCCTTAACAATAAGGCTGTTTTTCCACCTTCCTAAAGCTAATTATTACACATATTATGCTGGACTGAACTCTTTCAGTTCCCCGTCAATCTTAATGCTGAATGCTTTATTATTAAAAGATCTGAAAATTTCTGATAATTTGGAGCCAGAAAAAAACAGGAAATATCTGATGATATACAAAACTTTTGAGCTTGTGGTATAGCAACATTGTGTAATACATGAAAATAGTATCTCATAACTCCAAACAAGAACAATGAAACAATGTCAATGTGATCTTAACCATAAGTAAAATTTCATCTCTTCTGGTCTTGTCGCAGCAACAAATTATCTTAGAAATAAGTGGAGCAAGTTCAATATTGTAGATTAAATTGTGTGTGTTTAAACTTGTTTGGCTGCTGAAATTTTGGGATTAGGATTGGAGGGAGAACAGGTAGAGCATTAGGAAAAGTAAACTCCTTTGGTCTATTTGCCATGAGATTAGAAGAGAGGTCATGAAACTAGGAAAAGTAAGGATACAGAGTAGTTCTGTGCTCCCTTGTAAAACTGGTGGTCTCAAAACCTGGTAAATCCAGCAATTGTTTTCCACGGGCATGAGATTTTAATTAAGACAACAGATTTGCTTGTAGCTTCTAAGGGTCCTTTACAGCAGTTTTAAATCACTAAGAATGCTCTTGGTTTTAAGGGTTTTCTTCCTACTGAGCTATTTGTTATTTCTACAAAAATAAGTGATTTAGCAGCATATCTTCAGGGTAAGTTAATAGGCAGAGAGGTTAGTTCAGCCATCAGGCACTTGTGATGTTTTGCAGAGAGATGGAAAAAACTTTTGCTGGCATTTTTGTGGCTCACGGTTTCTAGACAAATCCAGACTCTAGCAGGGTGTGCTGCTCTTGCTTTCTAGGTGCAACGCAGGGCGTTGACCCCACCTCTCATTTCCAAGTGCCACTGAAGCCTTCCCTGGTGCCCTGGAGCAGAGCACTCCCTGTCGTGTCAGATTTTATAGAAACTCTTTTGGCAGGGTTGCCCTTGACAGACCACTGCAAAGCACCTCTCTGTGCTGCCCTATCTCTGCATCCATACTTGGGGATGCTGCAGCTGATGGGCTTTTGGGATTCTTCCTGTCATGAATAAACAGAGTAAGACATGTTCCCTTGAGGGCTGACTTGGCCATTTTACTCTGTCATGATCATAACGGGAATAAAGTCCTGCTTTTTGCTTTTGAATGTTATATGAAATGTTGTGCCTTGTGGTGTCCAGGGCATTTCAGCCTCCTCCTTCTTTCTGTGCCAGGGGTGCTTTTGGTCTCAGAGTATCGTGGCTATCTCTGAATATCTGCAGTGGGGCTAGATTGTTGCCTGAGCGAGCCTCAGGGCAGGGGAAGTGCTTCGCCTGTCCTAGCTAAAGTGCCTCCCTTGACTTGAAAGGATTTGGTCATCTGGAGAGCCTGTGTTTCTCTGCTGAACACAGCCATGCAGTGGTAAAGGCATCCTCAGTCATGAAGGTGAACCCAGCCCCTGCTACCTGATGCGGGGGTTTTGTTCAAGCATTCTGCTCTGGATACTCCAGCAGCTGATATAATTACAAAATAAGAATGGCAACTGGTGTCCAACTCCTCAGCTGTGACAAGTTGGGGTGCCCCACTGATGTGCACGAAGCAATGAATCTAGGCTTCTTTACTGCCTTAACATCAGACTCTCATTATTTCTATCATTTTCAGGAACTCTGTCTCCTGTTATGGTTACGAGTGCTGACATTGTCTTTACCTGTTCCTAATTTAAGTGCTTTTAGAAGGATGCAGTCCCTGAAGCCCACTTTTCTCCTCTATACTATAGCTGGATTAAAAACCTAGGCAAAGCAGCCTCCCTCTGCCTTTTTTCCCCAGTTGAAGGAAAGTTCAAACCATAGTGCATCCCTAGTGATAATTTTACAGCTTACAGCAATGTTTTTTCGTATTTCTCTGGTTTTCTCTAGAATACTAACGTAATTTTTTTCCTTCTGCAGGCACTTCTGCTTATGCATTTGAACTCCACAGATCTTGTAACATTCACCCTATGGAAATATGTTCAGCCCTACTGTTAAGAATTACATCTGTTTGGGTTTTTGTTGCTCACAAGGTGTTTTCACTTTTTTTGGACAGGTGTATCAGAGGTGTCAGTGGCATATCTCCTATTGCTTCACACTGGAAGTAAAAAGGAAAAAATATACTTACAAAAGGATTTGCAGGGAGATTTAAAAAAAAAGATTGGTGTGTGTTCAACCATGTTATTCAATGCATTTTATTAACTGAAACGAGGAGTTTTGTGCTGACTCTGGTAAATCCAAAGAGAATCGGCATGGCATTTTCAGTGGTAATACAACAGTAGGAAATCCTAAAGAATATTACGGATTTTGTGGTACTGAATGTGCAGCCAAAATGTAACATGATCTTCTAAAGGTGTAAATCATCAGTAGATATGTGCAAAGTGGAAGAATATTAAGTTGATGAATTATATTTGAAACTGAAATAAGGCACATCAGTTCCTTTATACACATCCACCCACATTCACACATACAAGCATGCTTTAACTCTGAAGAATATCCAGGTCTTTGCTCCTGTTGCCAGAGAAAAGTATTTTGCATCTGAACTGTGTCCAAGTAAGCTCTTGAACCAAAGACCTTCCTTGATACCTTTCACAGTTCAGCATTTCTATTACTCCTATAATCCTTGTATATGCTTAATATACATTTCTTCCTTTATCTTTCTACAACACTAATAATGATATTACATCTTCTGTTATACCCGAAGAACAAAAATTATCCTTATCTGTCTGACTTTGTAAGCTGATTTTCCACTTCTGCTTCAAGGGTTCTTGAAACTCAAAGCTGGGGAGGTTTGCTCTCAGGCAATTTTAATAGTTGGCAATACATTGTCAGGTTTTGCAGCTCTTAATTTGCAGCAGCCACGTTTAACCCTTAGTTTACCTCTGTCGCTAACTAGGTTTTATAAACATTGGAAAGGTATCTCTAGCATTTATTCAAATAAAACACAACAGGCAGATGTTCAGCTGAAGTAAATTGGCACACTTCTATTGAAATGGGTGGATTTATCCCATATGAGTGTTCAGCTCCAATAGTTAGCTTAAACAGTGTTTAAACCCTTGGATTCAGTTTCCTGGGGGAAAACTGAATTTCTGTTCGATGAAATGTTACTGGCAAAAGTGCTCCAAAGAGTATGAAGATGAATTTGAGTCTGCTTATATAGACGTTTCATAAATTCCTTATGTAAATTACATCTATCTGCTAAGGGAATAGATAAAATGCTGTGTGATCCTGAAGACTGTGCAGAGGGCACATTACAAACAGCAAGTGTTTGAAATATTAGTTCTGGTCAAAAAAAATTGCAGGCAGAACATATGCTGAGTTGTGTTCATATAAAATTCTGACTAACAAGCCTAATGAGAAAGTTTGCAAGTAGCCAGTGGACATAGCATATCTCCAAGATGGTCAGATCAATCATTCATCCCAACTGGGAATGTGCCTGGGGAATATTTCTTCAGAGGGATCTTAAAAGCAGAGATACTGCTGATGAATGCTGCTTCACATACCACTGAAACTGAAATGCGGTGGAGAAGCAAAGGAGCAGCCACTGAGCCGTGGTGTCAGTATACTTGACTGGGACAAGCTATAGAAAATACAGTACTCCATTTCACATATGATTACATGTAGCTTAAGCAGACTAGATATAATATCCTCTTTATTAGTCAAAATAAATCTACAGCATGTCAGAGCATCTCCTCAAACTTGTGAATGTCCTATCATCCCCTTAGCAGCAACCTCATGTCATAGCATCTCCTCAAACTTGTGAATGTCCTATCATCCCCTTACAGCAGCAACCTGAAAATCAAACCATTCACTCAAACATTAGCTATTAAAATTAGACTCTGAAGTTAATACAGGTTAATAGGCACTAGAAAGACATCGAGCATATCAAGAATTTTAAAAACAGGTTATATAAAACACTAGAAGACGTAGCACCGATTCAGAATAGGAAAGGATGAATGGATATTGTCCACCTGATTTGGGTTTTCTCAGCCTTCCCAGGAGAAGTGACAGAACTAAGCACGTGTATAAGGGGAAATACTAATAATGTGCTATTTGGATACTTTTAACACAGGCAAAGCTTTAGAATTTAGCCCAGACTTCAGGAGCCTGTAGATAAAAAGGAAAGCCTGCATGGCAAATCTCTACATATCTACCTGGCTGTAAAGCTTAGGTTTGTTTTACTTAAGTTCCTACTACTGCTGCTGAAAATGCATTGCCCTGCCACCAAATAGGCTAAAAGTGGGTCCTCTCACTGTTGTTCCAGTGAAGAACAGCTATCTCGTGAGCTCAGTGGCTGGAACAGTTTAGGCAAGGGCCTAGATTTTCAATTTTGTTTTGGAGGAGTTAAGGGACCTGCAAGACCTACACGTGCATGGACTATACTTCTGGTTTGACTCTGTTGCTTACAGAGCTTACTGCTACGCATTACAGTTTTATTTTCTTCTAGTAGTGGAGTTATACTGCCGTAAACCACAGACCTTGAAGAGATGAAAATGGTGTTTGTAGTATTTGCTATTTTACCCACATAATTAATTAGGATAGATGACAAATTATTGGTGGAAGCAGCATGCAATGAGAACCACCAAAGTTCAGTTTGTTTCTCCCTGATGGCAACTCAGAAATGATATATAGGTTCGTAGAACTTAAGTAGGCATAAGGGCTATTAGGATTTTAAGTAGGTTAGGTTATTTCATTCAGCTACTGCCGAACTAAAGGTGTAAATTCTGTGTTAAAACAGCATCTCATAATATAGACATTTGATCCTGTTTTGAAGCCTCTAAGTAATAAAGAATCAAAACATCTACATGATGTGGTTTTTCTAGTGTTTACTTCTCATCCTCATTAAAAAAAAATGTTCCTCCTGGTTGCAATTAGTTTCAGCCTCTAACAGTTGGAACTTTTTCTGCTATTTTTGACTGGAAAGCTACCTAAAATCTGAAGTTATTTTCCCATGGAATCTGTCGTAATGTGTTGTAAGCGGTTGTAAACCACAATCAAGTCATCTCTTTGACCTTTCTTGAATAAGCCGAAACAGACTGAGCTTCCCAGGAGTTTCACTGTGGTGATTTCCAAAGCTTGTTTTGTTCACATATATTCTTTTATTTCTGAAGCACACACTGAAAAATGGGCACAGTACTTCATTAATACCTTTTGCAGAAGTAATACACCTCCTTATACCAATCTGATGTTCCCCTGATTATATTTTAAATAATCTTAGCTCTAGCATTATTCTGCAAGGTAATTACCGATTCACACCTGGCAAGACTCCTAAGTACTCGTCGGGGTATGGATTCTGTTTTACCACCACTGTCTTGTGTGGTTTATGATCTTTCTTTTATTAGCACTCAATGAAGTTAATCAATTCCTAATACTCATTTAAGTGTTGACATTTGTTCTCTCAGTTTTCCTCATGATTAGTTTCTGCTTTGTAAAACATGCTTTTTCAGAGAGTTATGGGCCAGATTAACAACGACAACAACAAAATTAGGAATGTGAGATAGGAATCTAAATATCTTTGCAGCTCTGTGTTATAGTATGCTTGAGACCAATAAGGACATGTTGCTGCCAAGTCAGATGGGGTTGAGGTATCTAATACAGTACAGTTAGGAAATTTAGGCAAGAAGGGAGCATGGCCAGAATAAGTACCAAAAAAGAAAGAATAGAGAGAAGAAAAAAATCTCTGCAAGCTCTCCCTGAGAACAGAGAAAGCACTATCTATAGTACAGGGGCTGGGAAATGCATTTAGACCCGAGGCACTTTTCTGTTGGTTTGAAAATAGATGAAATGGAAGTAACAATGAAGACGAAGAACATAGTGCTTGGGTTAAAAGGGAGTGAATGCCCATGGGCGTGGATCTAGTGGCAAGAAAAGACATAAGAGAGGAAGTTCTGTATTTCGAAGTGATTTGAAAATAACTATCAAATAACAGGATTTTCTGCATTTTTAAACATAAGACAGTTGCACAAAGATGGGGCAGAAGAATACTCAAGTCGGGGGAGCTTTGTTTATTCTTGTTTCATGAAGAAATGTTCTAGCCCGAGGGAGGAGGTAGACTGGGCTCCAGTCTGTGTCCCAAAGATGGGAGGGTGAGAAAATGAGGCTAACGAATTTGCAGCATCTGGATCAACTGAGAGAGTGCTGAAGTTGTGAAGCTATGCTGTATTTGTGCAGGATGTTAGGAAGGGACCCAGGCAACTTGTACCACAAAATTGCAGGGTGGCTGTGAGGGGCTTCTAGATGCTACCGAGTCCATCTCCCTTTGCTTGCTCCAGGTCTTTTCTCCCAATCTCACTCTTCCCCACTGGTTGTCCATCCTGTCCTTCGTGCCCAATGCTTTGCTGGGCAGAGGACTGCACTCCTATTTCCCCCAGACAGAAATTGTCTGCAAACTTCTTTTCTCTGACTTCTGGCTGACTGGGAAGAATTTCCACCTTGTCTTTGCAGTCATATCCCCCTTGAGCAACTTGGGGCAATGTATCGTTCACCTTCGGTGTTTGCAACCTTCAGCTATTTCCAATTACCACAGCCTCTTTTGTCATTGTTTAGTTAAGCTACACATACTTGCTTTTTTAAAGTAATTTCCCATTAGTGTGTCTCTCTAGCCCTTTATCTTTTTTGTTGCTGTTTTCTGAACTCCATCCAGTTTTTCTTTTTTCCCCCCTCTTCCTAGTGAGCTGCCAAGAAGTATTTATTGCATCTTCTCAGGGACAGCAGAGAACCCAGAAGGTAAATTGCAGTATTAAAGAAAGAAAGAAGCAGGGAAACAGGTTTAAATGTTAAGTTCTGTATGTGTGTTTCAAACCAGCATTTATAAATAAGAAACAGATAGAAAGTATTCTACAAATATCTGTGAAGGAGAAGCTCTAACCCTAGAGATAATTTGCTGAAGAGGAGTTTAAAGTTACTGGTTCTCAGGTACGGTCCTCCCAAGCAGTTAAGCTGAAAAATCATGACATCTTAGAGGACCAAATCCCGCTTTAATATAAGCAAGCAGGGCTAAGAATAAAGTCTGTGGAAAAACTGTTACTTAGACACCAGAAAGGAAAGCCAGAGGACATTGGTCAGAGGGGTGGGTATATGGATTGGTATGAAAGTATCTGCCCAATGTTGTAAGGCCACACTGAGAAGGTGTTTGTGGAGACTGAAAATATCCAGTGCTCTAGGGATCTTGCAGCATTGCTTTCGCCACTGTTGCCTTTTCATATGCCCACACTTTTCCTACCTTTCATCTCTGCATTGGAGGTCACAATTTCCCTGTAAATAATCCCCAAATTTTAATACCTAAAATGAAAAGGACCTTGGTCTCCTTTTGCACTGTCCAGGATCTCTAGCTTTAACGGTATTTAAATTGTAAACTCCTCATGACACACACTGCAGTTTGAGTTTGGTTCTGTGTGGGAAATACGAAATATAGTTGTGTTAGCCTGGTAAGCCTAGGCAAGGAGTATGTAACTCTTGCACCTGATCTTCTGAAGAGCTTTTATGGTAGCGCTGCATCTATGTACCTTTCTAGACAAGACACTGCCTGTATTTCTGCAACAGGAGATGCAGGATATGGGTAACAACAGGGATTGTGTGAGATGGGCAAGAGGATAGGGCTCAGGTAGCAGGATCTAAGTAAGTGCTTTGGTTTTGTGGAACTCTTTTTGCTATAGAACAGGGAGCTGAGCATGACAGGGTCTCTTAGAGGCAGGGAAATGATGCTGGGAGCTGCTCATCAGAGAAGTATATCAACTAGAGTGAGGGAGTGAAGGGGGTTTTGGCTGGGTGAAGAAAGTGAAGAGCATTATGACAGTAAAGGTTCTTCTCAAATTGTTTGAATAATTTCATGCTAGCACTGGAAAAGTTGTTAAGTGAGCTCTTGTGCAACATTCTTTTCCAGTAGAAAGGGACCCGTTTAGTCACAGGTTACAGACAGATATGGACACAAATACGTTTATGTTTTTCTGTTAAAAAAACAAAGCAGGTTTATATTTTGTAAGAGGTTTATATTTTCAGTGAGGGCATTTCCTTCTCCAATTAAATTAGTATTTGAAAGTAAAGTTGAGCTAAGAAATTTCAGTTAAAAATTATTTTTGATGCATTTTCTTGGAATACTAAATAATTCTTTCACCTCATCATTGGCTTCTCAGAGCAAAGATATTAAGTAATATGAAAGGCTTGTAGAAACTTAACTTTTTCATTATTCATTGGAATTGCTTGTTAGCAGAAGAGTCCTTGGAATCATCAGCTTCTCTGCACTGCAACGTATTATTACACAAAGAAGTCAGCAGGATTGGATAGACTCACTGGTCCAGAAAAGCTATTAGGTGAAGAAGATAGCTTGATTATATTTTTCGGCTTCAGTACACTTCTGAAAAATGTTGAAAATGGAAGAAAATGGGATGTTTAGATTCTTTACATACATTTCTTAAAGGATGCCAGTAGCTGTTGCTAGGTTTTATCAACAGAGACAATTGGGAAAGAATGTCTGAAAAAGAACCTTTTGGTCTGCTTTCTGTAGCACCATTTGTTAACAGAAAGGTGTTGCCATTTGATGGCTGCTGGGTGTCCCATGCGAAATAAATTGGAAGGGCCAGTGCCATACCTGGAGGGTAGGTGTCCACGCTGTGAAAAGCCTTTGCCGGCATTCATTGGAATATACGTTAGCAATCACAGGCAGAGTGAGCTTTGAGTGTATCAGTGCCCCAGGCAAAGAGATGTAGGGTTAAGACCTTAAAAAGAAAATAGAAGCCATAATCTCTGTGTGCTAGTGCATGCATATTCAAAAAGAATATGTGATAGCGCGACATAGTATCAAGGTTTTGTTGGCAGTCATTTGATCACAGATTGAGGGTTTCTGCATTCATAGAACAGGAAAAGCAGGAAGGCAGTACATTGAGGGAGAGGGGTGAGGGGAAGAAGTCACCTTGTGTATCTCGGTCTTCAAACCAGAGACCCAGCGGCATGTGTCTATGCAGGGTGCCCCATGGTTATCTCAGCCCAGAGAAGGGAGCTCTTTCTTGCCCAGAGCTCAGGTATCTTAGTACCTCTGTGAGCTGCCTATGCAGTTCTTGAACGAGTGTTCCTTGTTGCCCCTAAACCCATTTTTGCTTCTTTGAACTCCTTTAGCTCTCAGTAACTGGCTATTGGTGAGCTGTTCCTAGCCCTGGGGTCTCCTGTATCATCCTGTGTCCCACTTTTAAGACCACACCTATCATCTCATTCATTTATGTCTACTCTGCATCCTTGGCTCCTGTTTTCACAGCCTCAGCAATATCCCATGCCCCCATTTCTCTGCACTGCATCGTTAGGCTGGCACCATTAATGGTTCATTTTGCACGGAATAACTACTTGCTATTACTATGCATATCAAAATTATGGTTGCACCACATGATTATACCAAGCTAAGCAAAAAATAAAAAGCCACCTAGTCATTAAAAAATTGCTGTTACAGCTAAGCAAACCAAAATAATGCTCCAGGCAGGCCAGGAAAAATCCAGAGAAAGCAAGCCTCAGTCTTCAGACTTTGCAGAGTTACCCTGTGGCTGGGTACTACCAATGGCAATACTGTATTTACTGGGGTAAGGGACTTGCAAACTCCTTGGTTTCCAGTACTCCCTTGCCTCTGGGCATCTCCATCAGGAACCATTCTCATGGCTGTTGGTGTTTAAAAAAGAGAAGCTCTTTCCATTTTGGTAATTTCCTTCTCTCGGAGTGTTGAGGAATGTTGTATTTCTCAAGCTTTGCAACAAGAGATTTTCACGGTTTTTGTAATTCATATACAACAGGGACTCTTACAGTGTTTCTGGTAAGGAAAGATCTGATCTTTTGCTATTGATCTTTTTTATGTTCAAAATGGGGAGTGTCACTCCAGTCAAACCTTACAAAACAGAAGAAACTGTTACAAGGTGCCTGCTATATATGAAGTAAGTGGAAAAATAAAATGTTGCCTCTTTCAGCTCCTTCACCCTATTTTTCTAAATCCATCATTGCTACCCTTCCTCGTAGTACTGGGACCATGATGGGCACTTCTCTTGCTGCAAATGGGTTTTACAGATAGTAGGACAGGGCAGATGTATGTTGTATGTTATTCCTGGGAGGAATACAGAGAAATTGCCCAAGCAGCCAGGGATCAGGTTAGGAAAGCTAAAGCCCTGATAGAATTAAATCTGGCCAGGGACATCAAGGGCAACAAGAAAAGATTCTATAGGTGCG